>NC_092874.1:476137744-476440601 GCF_028372415.1 Notamacropus eugenii | reverse complement strand
AGCAACTGTCATTTCCATAATCCTATAAGGTTTGCAAGTCACTTCACATGCATTAAATTAATAATTAATATATTTGGAACTGAGTTGCCTCTTTTGGATCTTGAATTTGAATGAATGTATTGAGGGATAGATGGATGGATGTGTGGATGGCTGACTGGCTGGCTGGCTGGCTGGCTGGATGGATGGAGATGATAAAGCATCTATTAGTGCTCTTAATAGGCAGGCACTTTGCTAAATATTGGGGATATCAGAAGAAGTAAGAAACATAGTCTCACTCGAGACATAAGAAAAAAAAAGAGATGAAAGACAATTCCTGTCCTCAAGGAGCTTACATTCCAATGAAGGAGGGAGATGACAGATAAAGAAGTAGAGTCAGAAGACAGGGGGTGCAGGTATGATCATATGGCTTGAAATAGCTAAGAAATAGCTAACTGACTTGATTCCAGGAAAGATTAGGTGAGCATTTACTTATCAAAAATGATGCAGGATAGAGAAGTAGTATTTACTCCTCATCCTAACCTTGACCCCAAGGAAATAGTTGGGTGCATGGAAAGGGATCTAGATATTCCTGGTGATTTTGGAATCATGGAACTGGTGTACAAATTCCAACTATAGTACTTCTGTAATGTTGAACAAGTCACTTCTCAAGGCCTCGATTTCCCCACTCATTAAAGGAAGAGACTGAGGTTAAATGGCCTCTGAAGCCCCTTCTAGCTCTGAATCCAGGAATCCAAGTTTCTGTTATTCAAGTCATTTTTATTCCATAGTGAAATGGTGGGGAAAAAAAGCCGTTAGTGAAGTTACATTACGTTACATTATTTGTCCCAAAATATTTATAGAACCTGATTTTTAACATGGGTTACAGGGTAGAGTATGACATAGCGTGAAGAACTAGAAAAAAATTGGCAGAAATTCTTTAATATTCCAAATGGGACCGTGTGTGGAGAGAGATAGAGATGGAAAAAAAAGACAGAGATAGAGACAAAGAGAGATAGAGAGAGAAAAAGCAAAGATAGAGACAGAGACAGAAAGAGAGCTTTACTTGTTGCAGAAAAAACAGCTCCACAAAATGAAGTCTCCCTCATGTAAGCACCATTGGAGTAGATGTGAACCCTCAATATAACATGGAGAAAGTGAATTTAAGCAGCATGAATCTCCTAAAACCTTGGTTTCTGCATGTTGCATAGTAGCTGTGCTGGATAGATCTCCCATATGGTGAAAATCTCACCTGATTCCACAGACAGTCTACCCTTCCCCTCTGAAAACCACGTTTGCATAAAAAATTAATGATGTTTAATAGGAATCATTTCTTAAAGTAAAGACAAGTTTTGTTTTGTTTTTTGTTTTTTTAATAAATGTGTTACTGACTGGGCAATACCTGGCAGCCAAAATAGTCATGAAATTGGTGGGATGGTGTGGGTGGTAGTTGCCTGAATGGTTCAAATATGCATGTAATTATACTGAAACAAGGGACCTCCCAATCACCATTCTTGGCAAAGTCAGGGAATGAGAGGCAAGGCAAGCTTCTGAAGACAGCTGTCAGGCTGATATTACTCTGCTTGAGGGTTTAGGAATAAGTGAAATAGAGGGGATTGCGTTGTGTAGTAGGCCAGCCAAGAGTCATGCAGTACAACTCTGGGGATTGGAGTTTTTTCCACTACTAAAGGGAATCATATTCCCTGGATATCAGTGTCTGTGAGGAAAGTGCCAGTCCTTCCTTAACTTTGAGTCTGTTTTGGGAATGTTTTCTCAGTATGTAAAGTGGGATATATAAGAAATCTTCATTTCCAGGATGTGGTTTTCATGCAAAGCATGATAATACAAATTGTCATGTATACAAATGCATACAAAATAAGAGGAAAACAAAGACAAGGGGAGGGGGACAGTTTGGGAGTAAGAAACTGGTGTTTCTTCAAGAGTGTAGCAGTAGAGCCAAAACCTCAGAGATCTGCAATGGGTCAAGGTCTCACAACTTGTTATCAGTGCTAGAAACATCAATGACATGTTGTGTATTTCTTGATTTGATGGACACTACCATTTAGTTAATGTTCCGATTCCTAATTCCTTATCAGCAAACAATTGAAAATTTCTGGTAGAAGTAAGCTCCTGGAGGGTAGTGAGTGTTTAATTTTTGGCTTTGCATACCTAGTGCCTACACCGTCTGTACCTATCATGTAATGAACCCCTTAAAAATTCCTGTTCAGTTGATCAGAATTTCCTTCCATTTTTCAAAACTTGGTACTGATAACTCAAAAATATACGTGGACACTCAGATCATTTTAAAATCAATCATTGATGTCAGTCAGGCATGCCCTGACCCAGCATCATAAAGAAGTCAGGAAAGGGGAATGGTTCTCTGTGGGCAAGAAGGTCCCTTTCCTATTCTTCAACTGAGATATAATTTACTACAATGACATGATGCCACCCACACCTGGTACATATACTTCATTCTCATCAACTGTATCCAGCTCTGTGACAGAAGTTAGCCATAGCACCTTCACATGGAAGAAAATTCATTGTATTTACCTCCAAACTCTCTTGCCTCATTCCCCTCACTTACATGTACTCGCTACTTTCTAAGCTACCTAGTAGAATATGCTCTGCACTAAAAACTCTCATCAAATACCTTTTATATTGCTTCAGATGCCTATGTTTGGGAGGAGAGGAACATAATTTCTTCTTTTCCCTACTGAGGGATCCAGTTTGCAAAAAAAAAAAAAAAAAGCTTAAAATCCCCAAATCTCTAATGAAATAACATTTGTATAAAACAGTCTGGCATGTAGTAGCTGTTTAATAAATGTTTCTTCCTTTCCCTATCTTCCCTTCTTCCAGTTCATAGATTTGGAGCTGGAAGGGTCTCCAAATGCCATTCAGTTCAGCTTTCTTCTTTTATAAATGAGAGAATTGAATCCCAGAATGTTTTCTTTTCTCACAACAACCTTGCTGCTATAGCCATTTTACAGATTATGAAACTGAGACTGAGAAATGAGACTTATCATAGTCACGTAGTCTCATGGCTGAAGTAGGTTTCATATTCAAGTCATAAGATGCCCAATTCCATATCCATGGTGTTTCCCACTGAACCATGATCCCCTGATATTTCTGGGGGTCATCAGTAGTGAAGTGTCATATCTCCCATCTCCAATAGCTTGCCAGAGTCTGAGGTATGGAGAGTAGAATATTTGACATTGTATTTGAAAGCCGAGATGATAGAGTTAAGGTATTGGAAGATAATGAGGCTTTGGAAGAGAATGATACATTGGTCTAGGACAGAGACATTAAATTTGGAATCCATGGAGTCCTAAGAGGTCCCTGGATAGATTTCAGGAGGTCCAGAAAATAGTCTTTGCTTTCATCAATATTTCACCTTAGTATTTACTTCAAGTATGAATTCAGGCAACAACACACTATTATGAGAAAGATCTACAGGTTTCTCCAGACTGCTCATGGAACCATCACACATGCACACATATGTGTGCACACACACATGTGCACATGATTAAAGAGTTCTGGTTAAGAGCAATGGTTCTTAAAGGCATCTGCTCCATGCTTCATTCTTCTTTTAATGACTCTGGGTCATTCAGCATTTTTATCAGTAACTTGGGAGGTAGAAATGGCGTGCTCAGCCAATGTCATGATGACACAAATCTGAAAGGGATAGTTAACACATTAGAGAACAGAAATGGGATCCAAAATTATCTCAACCACTGCAAATGATAAGCTCCATCTAATAAACTGAAAATTGATGCTGATTAAAGCCCTGCCCAAGTTGAAAGAATTAACTGAACATGTAGAGGGAGGTTGCAGACCATCTGTGTCTAGACAAAAATTCACAGGGAAAGTCCAGGTGTTGCAATGGATGCAAAAGCAAAATGAGTCAGTGGTTCTATATGGTGACCAAAAATACCAATATGACCATGGTTGCATTAAAAAGCAGGTTACTTTTCAAAATGCAGGAGGGGAAGGCGACAGTCCCACTGTCCTCTACCTCATCAAGGACATCTGAAGCATCGCGATCAGTTCTAAGAACAAGATTTTAGAAAAGACTTTGATATACCTGAGAGAATGCTTGAAGAGGCCTTGTGCGGGAAAATAATTAGTCTAGGAAAGAAAAACCAAAAGCTTCAGGGAAGAAGAAAATTATTGAGAGAAAGTGTTAATATCCCAGAATGAACAGACTCTTTCTAACCAGTAGAACTGCCTCAAGAGCAAATGAATTGTTTTACAGTGTGATGAATTACCCATCCATGGGGTGGTTGTGGGGTGTCTCTAACTGCAGGAGAAAAGACCGAGGACTTGGATGAGATAACCTTCAGAGGTTTTGGTTCAGTCACTAATGAAAAGAGTGTGTATACATACACACACACACACACATATATACACATATGTATATATGTATGCATATGTGTGTGTATATATGTATGCGTGTATATATGTATACATTCATATATGTGTATATATATGTGTATATATGTATATAATATATATTCTGAAATATTTATAGTATCTTCCTTTGTAGTGGCAAAGAGTGGAAAATTCAAGGATGTCCATCAATTGGGATATGGCTGAACAAGTTGTGGTACACAATTCTAATGGAATATTCCTGTGCTATAAGCAATGGTGAGCCCAATGATCTTAGAAAACATGCTTAGATTTGTATGAAACAATGAAGAGTGAAATGAGCAGAAACAAGAAAATGTATACAATAATATCGATATTGTTTTAAGTGATTTTCACTATTATAAATGCCCAAATTAACCACAAAGAACATAAGAAGGAAGATTTTATCTCTATTCAGAGAAGAGGTTGATAAATAAATGTATAGAATTATTGTTTTTATATGTTGTGTGTATAGAGTATGTATGTATTTGTGTGTGTATATACATACACATGCACATGTACACGTATTTGTATCTAATGCAGGGATGAGAAACCTGCAACCTCAAGGCCACACGTGGCCTTCTAGGTCCTCAGCTGTGGTCTTTTGACTGAGTCCAAGTTTTACAGAACAAATCATTATATTAAGGGGATTTGCTCTTTGAAGTTTGGATTCAGTCAAAGGGACACACTTGAGGACCTAAAGTCCACATGTGGCCTTAAGGCCCCAGATTCCCCACTCTTGATCTAATGGAAGCTATCTTTAGGGCAGAGGGGAGGGACAAAAAAAGAAATTTATATCATAATATTATTATATATTTTAAAGGAATAATAAGTTGCACGTAACAGATTTGCAGTTTCATGGGCAGTCATTTTTTAAATTATGCTTTCTGATGGAAAAGCTTGTTTTATTCTATAAATTAAAAATAAAATGAAATTTACCAACAAAGTGGAGGGAAGCTCATTAGTCAGCTCTATCGAATCGTATTTCCTAGCTGGAAAGAGTATTAGAGAAAATTTGACAGATGAAGAAAAGGAGGCCCAGAGAGGTAACAGGATCTGTCAAAGTGTAGGAGAAACATTTCAAGGAAAGGGTTTTAAATTCAGAGCTGAAAGAAACCATAAAAGCCAGCAAGTTCAATTCCTCTTTTACAGCTAAGGAGAATGAGTTTCAGGGAAATTGGGTGATTTGCCTGCTTTGACACAGGTAATGAGCTTCTGAAATACTGTTTGAGCCAAGAGTCTCTGACTCTGGAGCCGACCCCCTTTGTCACTCTACTTGGAGTGGGTGGGACAATGATAATGGACAATTGAGATAAAGGAGTACATGAAACTTTCACTTTGTTTCTTTTTCTTCTGCCAAGAACAATGATCTTTGGACTAAAAAGCACAAAGGAAAAATTGCTGGCAGTTGATACCCAGGATAAGGAGGGTGATAAGGATATCCAGCTCTTCTTCATGAAGTCAAGCCACAAGGCCCAAAGGAACTGCATTGTAGGGTATTAAAATAATGGATAGATGCTATTGCTGAGCCACTCAGCTCTAAGACTGGAAAACCTTGGATAGACATCAACAGAGCATAGATAAAGATCTTATAATCAAATCATTTCCCCCTCACCCACACCCAAATCCCTCCCCCACACACACACGCACACAAAGTAGACGGAAGAGAGCAGAGACTACAGACCATTGAGCTCGACTTCGATTCTTGGCAAAATTCTAGGATGTCTTATTAAAGGGATGGTTTGGGGACACATAGAAAAATAAAAATGAGAAAAGGCCATTTCAACCTACAGGCATTCCTCAACATTTCTGGGTTTTGCATTTGCCATTGTGGCTATTCACACATTGGTCATTGATAATTAAGTAGGAATTTTTGGAGATTTGCACATACTGTGGAAAATCATAGACAAGGCATTTAAGTAAAGAAAATTTTAAAAAATAGTAACTTATAAATGCATAAATACTATATATTATCCATCTATTCTATCAATTTCTACCATAAGTATGTTTATATACATAAATATATTATAAACAGTTACATTTTGTAAAAGTTTCAGTGCACTGAGGAACTAGGGGCTAACCTAAACCTTTGGGAAGCCTTCCTTTTTGTCTCTCCATCATCCAGATTCAATCTTGTGATTTTTCTCCCACAACGACCATCGTATCTTGTGCTTTTCTTAGAAGAAGGAAATCCATGAAGTAGTTGGTGCAGCTGTATAGACTCTGCCTAGTGTCCAAAACAGTAATGTCTCTTGTGTAGAAATTTCAATATTTTATGTGTGCAATGTTTTTTTCATGTTAAATACATATAATTAGAATTGTTAAAAATAAAAGTTTGGGGAATAATCCAGAGTTATTCACAGTTTATCAAATTTCTGGGGGTTCTATACCTATAATCCTCTCAAATATTGAGGGATGACTGTAACTACATTTCCTTTTTGACCATGGATACTGGGCAAATAGGTCAGGGAGATTCTGTGCATATTGGTCATGCAGATACTTAGCAAACTGATTGACTAGTTCTCTCATATAATTCTTACAGAAAAGAGGGAAAAAGGTATCATTTATTGATGATAACTAGTGTAATTATCAATAATAATACCACTAGTTGGAAAGTGAGACCCCCAAAATCTCAAGTCAGATGGAGATATCCAGAGGAATGGACCCAGGAATTTTTAGTTGTCCTGTTTTCCTTAGCATTTTCATTAACGATTTGAAAGTGACATAGGTAATATTTTCATTAAATTTGGAAATGGCACAAAGTTGGAAGAAAGAAAGATAGGATAAAAAAAGATCTTGAAAGTTTAGGAGCACTGGACCAAATAGAAAAAGATGAAATTTATAAAATTTTATACTTGTGCTCCACAAAATCAATATCAAAATCCAATTTGAACAATTTCATCTGAAGAAGAGGTAAGGGTATTAGTAGGCTATAAGTTCCATAAGATTCAATAGGGCCACTAGTAGCAAAGGAAGCAAAAGTGACATGAGGTAACATTGTGAGTCATAGTGCCTAGGACTAGAGGAGTCATGGCCTCTCTGTACTCTGCTCTGATCAGACCACATCCGCTGTATTCTCTACAACTCTAACAGATAACTTAGATACTGTCCAGAGGAAGGCAACCAGAATAGAAACGGACCTCAAATCCATGCTGTATGAGGATCATCCAGTTGAAAAGTAGTTGAAAGTTGAAAGAATTAGATATATCTACTTTGGGGAAAAAAGACTTGGGGTGGGGTAGGAGAGCTTTTTTCAAGTATTTGCTGTCACAAGAAGACAGAATGGAGTTGTTCTGCTGAACTAGGAACAGAACAAGGAACAATAAATGGAATTCCCACAGAGTAAACCCCTATGTAGAACTGATGAAAGAAAAAAACCACCACAACTTTTTATTGGAGTTATCCCAAAGTGACATGACCTGCCTTAGATTGTAGGCTCTCACTCACTGGAAGTATTCAAGTAAAGGCTCAATGAGTCTTTGTAGGCATGTTATAAAGAAAATTCTTGTCCAAGAATGGGTAGTACCATGAAGCCTCTAACAGCTCTGAGATGTGATGATTGTCCAAAATGGACAGTTAGTGACAACAGTTGGAGGTGGGGGGTAAAAAAAATAAGTCTTTGAGGATTTGAGGTTGCATTTCTGGAAACATGGCTCTGTTATTAACAGAAAAAAAATGAAAGTCCATATAAGCAGATGGTTTGATGGAAAGGAGTAGTGGGAAGAAAAGAAAGCTGATGTATTTCCAAGAACCCCACTGGGCACTTGGCAAAGAAAAATACTTGAAACTTGCTGATCGAAGAGGCTCTCTGAGGTCATGCTTGCCATGGGCTTTGGCACTAGCCTCCATCAGTTGGATTCAATGAAAATCTGCTCCTTATTCTTAAGTCCTGTGTCAAGGGAAAAATATGTCTAGGAGTAGAGTTTGTGCTCAATGGCCACTTTTCCTCTCTCCCTTTAGCCATTGTAGGTACATAGTCAAGTTCTCCTTTGAAAGGAGCAAATTGAAATGAGGTTCTTTGCAAAATCAGAGCAAAGAAACATTTGGTACTGAATTTCAGGGAATATCATGTAATGATGAAATCGGAAAATTGGAAGATGTATCTAACAAGGGAAGTAGTGAAATCCCAGAACTTGAATCACTTACAGCATTGTTGGAGAAAAGACTTTGAAAAAAATGAAATGTGGCGAAAAAGAAGAGAGGACATTGTACTGCCCTCAAAGATAAGGAGAGAAATACTGAAAACCAAAGAGAGATGAATAAAATTGAAATTAAGAAAACTATTTAGCTAATAAATAAAACTAAGAGCTGGTTTTATGAAAAAAATAAAATTGATAAACCTTTGGTCAATCTGATTTTTAAAAAATGAATGAAGAAAACTAAATTACCAGTATCAAAAATGAAAAGAGTGAATTCACATCCAAGGAAATTAAAATACTAATTAGATATTATTTTGCCTAACCATATGCCCATAAATTTGACAATCTTAACAAAATAGAGGAATATTTACAAAAAAAACATAAACTGACCAGATTAACAAGAAAGGAAGTAAAATACTTGAATAGCCCCATCTCAAAAAAAGAAATTGAAGAAGTCATCAATGAATTCCCCAGGAAAAAATTTCTAGGGCCAGATAAATTTACAAATGAATTGTATCAAACATTCAAAAATGGTTAATTCCAATACTATATATACAATTTGGGAAAAATGGCAAAGAAAGAGTCCTACAAAATTCTTTATATAATACAAATATGGTGCAGATACCTAAAACAGGAAGAGTCAAAACAGAGAAAGAAAATTAAAGACCAATTTCCCCAATAAATATAGATGCAAAAAAAATTTAAATAAGATATTAGCAAAAAGAGTACAACAATTTGTCACAAGAATAATACACTTTGATCAGGTAGGATTTATACCAGAAATGCAGGACTGGTTCAATATTAGGAAAACTATCAGTATAATTGATCATATCAACAACAAAACTAACAGAAACCATATGATTATCTTAATAGATGCAGAAAAAGCTTTTGACAAAATATAATATCCGTTCCTGCTGAAAACACTGGAGAACATAGGGAAAATGAACCCTTCTTAAAATAATAAGTAGCATTTACCGAAAGCCATCAGCAAGCATTATATGTAATGGGGATAAGATAGATGCATTTCCAATAAGGTTGGCGGTGAAACAAGGATGCCCAGTATCACCACTGTTATCCAATATGGTAGTAGAAATGTTAGAGAAGCAAAAGATTGAAACCATTACAATAGACAGAGAAGAAATCAAGTATCACTCTTTGCAGATGATATAATGATATACTTAAAGAATCCTAGAGAAACAAGAAAAAAGTTACTTGAAATACTAAACAGCTTTAGCAAAGTTGCAGTATACAAAATAAACTGACATAGAGTATCTGCATTTCTATGTATTACTAATGAAGTTCAACAGCACGAGCTAGAAAGAGAAATCTCATTTAAAGTTACTGTAGACACTATGAAATATTTGGGAGTCTACCTGGAAAACAAACACAATTACAAAACATTTTCACACAAATAAAGCCAGATCTAAACATCAGTTGCTTGTGGTTATGCTGAGCTAATATAATAAAAATGACAATTCTACCTAAATTAATTTATTTATTCAGTGTCATACCAATCAAACTACCAAAAAACTATTTTATAGAGTTAGAAAAAATAATATCAAAATTCATCCGGAAAACAAAATCAAGGGAATTAATGAAAAGTAATGCTATGTATGATGGCCTATTCATGCCATATCTTAAATTGTATTATAAAGCAGTAATCATCAAAACCACTTGGTACTGGCTAAGAAATAAAGGAGTAGATCAGTGGAATGGGCTGGGTACACATGACAGAGTAGGAAATGGCTATAGCAATCTAGGGTTGAGTAAAGCCAAGGACTCCAGCTTCTGGGATAACAACTCACTGTTTGACAAAAACTCCTGGGAAAACTGAAAAATACTGTCGCAGAAGCTGGGCAGAGACCAAAGCCTGATACCGTATACCAGAAAAAAATCCAAATAGATACACAACGTAGGTATAAAAGTTGATACTATAAACAAATTAGGGGAGCAAGGAATAGTTTATTTTTCAGATTTATGGAGAATGGAGGGTTATGACCAAACAAAGGATAGAGAACATTATGAAATGCAAAATGGATAATTTTGATTACATTAAATTGAAAAGTTTTCCACAAACGTAGCCAAGGCAACCAAGATTAGAAGAGAAGCAGAAAACCAGGAAAGAATTTTTACAACCAGAATCTCTGATAAAGGCCTCATTTCTAAAAAGATATATTTTTTTAGTATATTTACTAAAGTCAAATTTAGTATATTTACCGAGTCAAATTTAAAAGAATGCAAGTCATTCCCTACTTGATAAATCGTCAGAGGATATGAACAGGCCTTTACAGAGGAAGAAATTAAAGTTATCTATGGTCATATGAAAAAATATTCTAATTATGTATTGATTAGAGATAACGTAAATCAAAAAAACTCAGAGGTACTACATCGCACCTCTCAGATTGACTTACATGACAAAACATGAAAATTATACATCTTGCACTAATGCATTGTTGGTGCAGCTGTAAGCTGGTCTAACCATTCTGGAGAGAAATTTGGATCTTTGTCCAAAGGTTTATAAAAATGTGAACATCCTTTTACTTAACAATACTGCTTCTAGGGATGTATCCCAAAGAGATCATAAAAATGGAAAAAAGGAACCACATGTACAAAAAATATTTATATGAGCTCTTTTTGTGGTGGACAAGACATGGAAATTAAGGGGATGTTCCTCAATTAGACAATAGCTCAATAAGTTGTGGTATAAGAATGCATATGGAATGGAATATTGTTGTGCTATAAGAAATGATGAACATGCATACTTCAGAGAAACCTGGAAAGACATATATGAATTGATGCTGAGTGAAGTGAGTAGAGTGATAAGAACATTGTACACAGTAATAGTCATAGTGTGTGAGCACTGTTTTTGAAAGACTAAGCATTTCACAGCAATCTAAGCATCTAAAACCCTCCAAAGGACTCATGATGCAAAATGCCATCCGCATCCGGAGAAAAGAAGTATGGAATCAGAACGCAGAATGAAGCAGACTATTTTTTTTTCTTTTGTTATGTTTGGTTTTGTTTAGTTTTACTCATGCTTTCTCCCATTTGTTTCAATTCCTTTATGCAACATGACTAATGTGAAAATGTGTTTTAAAAAAATGTATGTGTAGAGTTCATATAATATTGCATGCCATCTTGAGGAGGGAGAGAGGGAGAGAAAATTTAAAACTTATGGAAGTGATTGTTCAAAATAGAAAAGAAATAAAATTGAAAAAATAAACATTTATTAGGAGCATTCTCCTTGCTTAATGACTCTTTCTTCCTCATGGTTCCAAGACTCATGACTTAGATCTCATTTTTTTTCAGGTAGATGATCCTGTTCTCCAGTCTTTAGGTACCATGTCTCAGATGAAAAGAGAGGGGGGAAATGACTTTTTGATTCCTCTATAGTCTCCTCTTTTCCATTATTCCCATCTTTACTATTTTCTTTTTCTCCCTTCTCTACCATTTCCACCCACCATTTGTCAGTGATAAGTCTTTCAATAGGAATTATTAAGTTCTTACTATGTAATATGTATATGAGTCCCTGAAGACCCTCTCCTGAGCCCTCTTTAATTCTCTCTCTGTCTCTCTGTTTCTCTCTCTGTCTCTCTCTGTCTCTCTATCTCTGTCTCTCTGTCTCTCTCTCTCTCTCTCTCCATTTCTCATATTGCACAAAAGAATGAAAGTGAATGGGAGAAAAACAAAACCAAACATAACAATGGAGAAAATGGTCTGCTTCATTCTGCGTTCTGACTCCATAGTTCAGATTCTCATGAACACCTATTTAGACTATTGTAAGAATGGTTCCAAATGCAAATTCTTTTCCAAGTCAACCTATGTTTCACACTGGGGCCAGTAGTATTTGATTCGGAGCCAGAGTGGGTGGTTACAAATCTCAGATCTACCATTTTATGTCTGTTTGAACAGGGGTAAGTAACTTCATCTCTTGAGCCCTCAATTTAATCTGCAAAATTAAGACATTGGGCTAAAGAGCCTGTAAAATCTCTTACAACTCCTAATCATTTATCTTTATGACACTCTGATCATGATACTCTTCTGCTCAAAACCCTTCAATGGCTCCCAATTGACTATGGAATTATTTACAAAATCTTTAAAAAAAAAAAAAACACTAACAACTTCTGTTTCAGGCTGTCTATTAAATCAGGTCCAAATTCATGTATGTGTCTTGCACCTATAAAGCAATAAGTGCTTAATCTATAAGAATACATGCTTAGGCTGTCAGTCTATTCATTCTTCCATCTAACTCTCTCTATGTGTCCATCTGCCTGACTACTTATGTCTTTCAAAGTTTACTCTCATCTAACCCATAACCCATAACCCTGTTTACCAGCAGGACAGTAAGAGATACTATCTCAAAGGTTTTGCTCAAATTGAAATAAATTGAAGTAAAATATATCAATGACACTCCTCTGATTTGGCTCTATTAAAAAGGGAAATAAGGAAAGTCTGGCTAGTCCTGTTCTTGATGAAGCCAGCTTTTTCAACCATCATCTCTTAAGTGACCTCTTTTAGAATTTTCCCAGAAATCAAAGTCAAGAATAATCCAAAGTAGAATGTGATGGAGAAAAGGTGATCCAGACCCAGTGGTTTGGGAGCCTTTGTGGAATCAAAGAACCCTCATTCTCTGTCATGAGACTCCTTTGCCGGGAAGCTTTTATGAGTGAACTGATTTTTGTGAAGATGTCTCCTCAGTACTTTGTCATCATTAAATTTCCCCATAAAGTTTTTGCAGGAAGAGGAAACCATGCAGAAGGCCAGTGGGGAGGACTGTGGCTATGTGCAGGTTGTATATGCTGGCGATGGTCCGTTCCATCTTGGCACCCAGATGTCTGTGAGTCACTGGTAGCCAAAGCTGCATATCCAAGAGGGCAGCAGGAAACCACAAGACAGAATTTCACTTCTGTGTATCTCCCAGAAGGCTGTGTGGCTGTGAGCGGGGCCCAGCTGCTTGTCTGATGGCTGCCTTCAGGTTCACTTTTTGACTGTTGATGTTGGCTGTTCAGGACATGAAATTCATGTTGGCAGAGCCATTGGGGTTCAGGGAGACAGCCATTTCCTGAGTTTCTCAACCTCATATTCCCTGCTTCTACAGCCATTTTGCAGAATTTTCTCGCCATTGTATGCAAGCAGAGTTTTCCCAGTGATGCTGAGGGAGCAGGAGCTCCTTCTGGTCCCCATGCCTGTGTTTTCTCACCAGGGCAGCAAACAACTTTTGAAGTGGCATCTGCTCCAAAGTGGATCAGGAGCCCCCACTTAAAGGCTGAGGACCTTGTCCTTGGTCGCCAGGAACATGGTATCTCTGAGGGGAGACAGCCTCTTCAGGCACTTACCCACTCAGGCGCCGGTCACTTCGATGGAAATAGCTCCCTCTTGGCTCTGGCTCTCTTTTCTGTTGAAGCTACAATTCCTTCTCTTCTGGAAATGCTCGAAAGCATCCTTCACAATCCAAAGTTCACCGAGGTCCTACTGTGTGCAAAGAAGAATCCAAACTAAGTAAAATACATGAAATACAAACACATTTATTTAATTTGTATTTTCTCTCTCAGTTAGAAGGAAAGAAATAAATGATAAAAGGCATCAGAAACCAGGAGATAGGGGATTGTTATTAAAGTCAAGATAACCAAGATTTTAATCCTGTATCACTAGTTGGGTAACCATGGGCAAATCCCAGAAACTTTCTCATCCTCAGTTTCATCATCTGTAAAAATAATGATGATGATGATGATGATAACACTTATCCCATAGGGATAATAATAATAACATTTATGTAGTGCTTACTATGTGCAAAGCATTGCATTAAGTACTTTAAAATTGTTATCTCTTTTTTTCCTTACAACATCCTTGGGCAACATTATTCCTATTTTACAGATGAGGAAACAAAAGCAGACAGAGTTAAGCAATTTGCACAGTCATGCAACTAGTAAAGTGTCTGAGGCTAGATTTGAATTCAGGTCCTCCTGACTCCAGATATGGTGCTCTTTCCATTGGGCCATTCAGCTGCCTTGTTACTGTGACCTTGAGAAAATCACCTATCCTCCTTGAGTCTCAGTTCCCTTATCTGTAAAATGTGGAGATTGGACTAGATGAGTTCTGAGATCCCTTTCAGCTCTAGCCTTGAGTCTTTGGACATGGACGTATTCCTTAATTCCTAATTAACCTCAGTTTCCTTATATATGAAAGATAGCTAACAACTGCTATACTGGGTAAAGTAAGCAGTCTCAGATGAAACTGTTCCCAGTCCTCCCTAATCTTATTGTCCTCATTCTGAGATTACCCTTAATTCAGTCTATCTCTAGCTTTATTTTATTTTTTTAAGGGTTACTAGATAGTGCAATGAATAAAGTGCTAGCCCTGGAGTCAGGAGTAACGGAGTTCAAATCCAGGCTCAGGCACTTATGAACTCTGTGACCCTGGGGATATCACTTAGCCCTGTTAGCCTTGGCTTCTTTCTTTTTTTTTGAAAACTTTAATGTATTTATTTATTTTTAGTTTTCAACATTCATTTCCACAAGATTTTGAATTCCAAATTTTTCCCCACCTTTCCTCTCCCCCTACCCCAAGACACCATGCATTCTGATTGCCCTTTCCACCAATCTCTCCTCCCTTCTATCACACTCCTCCCTTCCCTTTTCCCCATAATCTCTCTTTTCTTGTAGGGCAGGATAGATATCTATACCCCATTATCTGTATTTTTTATTACCCAGTTCCACGCAAAACCATTTGTCAACATTTGTTCACAAAACTTTGAGTTCAAGCTTCTCTTCCTTCCTCCCTCCCCACTCATCCCCACTGAGAAGGCAAGTAATTCAATATAGGCCATACATATGTAGTCATACAAAAGACTTCCATAAAAATCATCTTATGAAAGACTAACTATATTTCCTTCATCCTATCTTGCCCCCCCATTTATTCTGTTCTCTCGTTTGATTTTGTCAATCCCAAAATGTGCTTACTTGTAATTATTCCCTCCTCCCATTTCCTCTCCCTTCTGTCATTCCCCACTACACACCACAGTAATCCCCTTCTCCCCTACTTTCTTGTAATGTAAGACAGATTTTCATACCAAATTGAGTTTGCATCTTACTCCCTCCATAAACCAAATATGATGAGAGTAAACTTCACTTTTCCCCTCTTACCTCCTCTTCTTTCCCCCTCCATTGAAAAAGTTTTTTCTTGGGGATGGAGTCAAGATGGCAAGTAAAAGAATGACTTTTAAGAAGACTCCCCCCACAGCCCATAAAATATCTGCAGAAAATGACTCTAAAGAAATTCTAGAGCAGCAAAAGCACTAAACGATGGAGTGAAAGAGATTTCCAGCCCAAGGCAGCCTGGAAGGATGACAGTAAAGGTCTCCAAGCAGAGCACAGCCCATGCTTGACCATGCAGTGTGGCAGGTACAGGACCAGAGAAGACTACAGGGCACCAATGTCAGTAACTGTGGTTCCCAGATCCCTCAATCCACAAACACCAGAGACAACTGCAAAGGTCAGTGAGAAAGCTCTTTCACCTGGGTGAGAAGGATACAGGGTCATCCTGCCCTTGCCCTAGACCCAGGTGGCCCCAGGTGGCAGCAATGTCCATTTTGGGAGTCCATGGCCTAAATCCCCTGGGGGAATCAAGCTGCTAATCTGGGTCTCAACCCTGAGTGGCAGCCCTGGGGTAAGGAGGACCAGTAGTCTGGTGGAGCTGATGGAGGCGCTGCAGAGAGAATTCAGCTCACAGATCCTGGAAAGAAAAGCCTGTGGTAGCTTTCAGACCAGAGCACAGGTCAGGAGAGGAGTAAACTCCTCTAGCTTGATTGTGCCTCCTTGTAGGAACTGAGAACTTACTGTTCCCCAGAGTATACTCTCCTCTTGACAAAGAAGTCAAAAGTCAAGTAACTGGCTGGGAAAATGCCAAAAAAAGGAGGAAAAATAAGACTACAGAAGGTTACTTTCTTGGTGAACATGTAATTTCTTCCATCCTTTCAGATTAGAAAGGACAATGCATAGCAACAAAAGAAGATATAAAAGTCATCACTTCTGCATCCAAAACCACCAAAAATAAATACACAACGGTCTCAGGCCACAGAAGAGCTTGAAATGGATTTTGAAAATCAAGTAAGAGAGGTGGAGAAAAAATTGGGATGAGAAATGAGATCAATGAAAGAAAATCATGGAAAGCAAGTCAACAGCTTGCTAAAGGAGGCACAAAAAGATGCTGAAGAAAATGACACCTTTAAAAACAGAATAAGCCAAATGGCAAAAGAGGTCAAAAAAGCCAATGAGGAGAAGAATGCTTTAAAAATCAGAATTAGCCCAATGGAAAAGGAGTTTCAAAAGCTCACTGAAGAAAATAGTTCTTTAAAAATTAGAATGGAACAGATGAAGGCTAATGACTTTATGAGAAACCAAGAAATTACAAAACAAAACCCAAAGAAGGAAAAAATGGAAGATAATGTGAAATATCTCATTGGAAAAACAAATGACCTGGAAAATAGATCCAGGAGGGACAATTTAAAAATTATGGGATTACCTGAAAGCCATGATAAAAAAAAGAGCCTAGGCATCATCTTTCATGAAATTATCAAGGAACACTTCCTTGATATTCTAGAACCAGAGGGTAAAATAAATATTGAAAGAATCCACCTATGACCTCCTGAAAGAGATCCTAAAAGAACAACTCTTATGAATATTGTAGTCAAATTCCAGAGTTCCCAGGTCAAGGAGAAAATATTTCAAGCAGTCAGAAAGTTACAATTCCAGTATTGTGGAAATACAATCAGAATAACACAAGATCTAGCAGCTTCTACATGGTATTCCAGAAGTCAAAGGAACTAAGATTAAAACCAAGACTCACCTACCCAGCAACACTGAGTATAATACTTCAGGGGAAAAAAATGGTTATTCAGTGAAATAGAGGACTTTCAAATATTCTTGATGAAAAGACCAGAGCTGAATAGAAAATCTGACTTTCAATGATAAGAATCAAGAAAAGCGTGTAAAGGTAAACAGCAAAGAGAAATCATAAGGGATTTACTAAAGCTGAACTGTTTACATTCCTACATGGAAAGATAATATTTGTAACTCTTGAAACTTTCTCAGTATGTGGGTCATTGGACTGATTACACACACACACACACACACACACACACACACACACACATAGACAGAGATCACAGGGTGAGTTGAATAGGATGGAATGATATCTAAAATATAAAATTAAGGGGTGAGAGAAGAATATATTGAGAGGAAAAAGGGAGAAATGCAAGGGGGCAAATTATCTCTCATAATAGAGGCAAGGAAAAGGTTTTTCAGTGGAGGGGAAAAGGGAGGAAGTGAGAGAGAAAAAGTGAAGCTTATTCTCAACACATTTGGCTTAAGGAGAGAATAACACGCACACTCAATTTGGAATGAAGATCTATCTTACACTACAGGAAAGAAAGGGAAAGGGGGATAAGTGGGGTGGAGGAATGATAGAAGGGAGGGCAAATGGGAGGAGGGAGGAATTACAAGTAAACATTGTAGAGGAGGGAGAAGGTCTAAAGAGAAAATGGAATAAATAGGGGACAGGATAAGATGGAGGGAAATATAATTAGATTTTCACAACATGATTATTATAGAAATCTTTAACAAAAGTACACATATACAGCCTATACTGAATTGTTTGCCTTCTCAGTGGGAATGGGTGGGGAGGGAGGAAGGGAAAGAAGTTGAAACTCAGAGTTTAAGGAAATAATGTTGAGAATTGCTTTTGAAAGCAATTGGTAAATAAGAAATACAGGTAATGGGGTATAGAAATCTATCTTGCCCTACAAGAAAAGAGAGGAAATGGGGATAAGGGAAGGGAGGGGTGTGATAGAAGGGAGGGCAGATTGGGGAAAAGGGCAATCAGAATGCATAGTGTTTTGGGGTGGGGAGGGGAGAGATGGGGAGAAAATTTGGAACTCAAAATCTTGTGGAAATGAATGTTGAAAACTAAAAATAAATAATTTTTTTTTAAAAAAGGAAAAAAAAACTTTTTCTATCCTCTTTTATGGGAGATAATATGCCCCATTCCATTTCTCCCTTTCTTTTCCCAACATATTCCTCTCTCATCCCTTAATTTTATTTGTTAGATATCATTCCTTCCTATTCACTTAACCTGTGTCCTCTGCCTACATATATATATATATAATATATACACACACATATATATATACATATACATATATATGTATGTGTATATGTATGTATACGTGTGTGTGTGTGTGTGTGTGTGTGTGTGTGTGTGTGTGTGTGTATAATCCTTCCAACTATCCAAATACTGAGAAAAGTCTCAGGAGTTACAAATATTATCTTTCCAGGTAGGAATGTAAACAGTTCAACTTTAATAAATCCCTTATGATTTCTCTTTCCTGTTTACCTTTTCGTGCTTCTCTTCATTCTTGTGTTTGAAAGTAAAATTTTCTTCTCAGCTCTGGTCTTTTCATCAAGAATGCTTGAAAATCTTCTATTTCATTGAAAGACTATTTTCCCCCCTGAAGTATTATGCTCAGTTTTTTTGGGTAGGTGATTTTTGGTTTTAATCCTAGTTGCTTTGACTTCTGGAATATAGTATTCCAAGCCCTTCAATCCCATAATGCAGAAGCTGCTAAATCTTGTGTATTCCTGATTGTATTTCCCCAATACTCGCATTGTTTCTTTGTAGCTGCTTGCAATATTTTCTCCTTGACGTGGAAACTGGAATTTGGATACAATATTTCTAGGAGTTTCTCTTTTCAGATCACTTTCAGGATGTGTTCAGTGGATTCTTTCAATATTTATTTTGCCCTCTGGTTCTAGAATATCAGGGCAGTTTTCCTTGATAATTTTATGAAAAAATGATGTCTAGGCTCTTTCTTTGATTACAGCTTTCAAGTAGTTCCATAATTTTTAAATTGTCCCTCCTGGATTTATTTTTCAGGTCAGTTTTTTTCCAACAAGGCATTTCACATTATCTTCTATTTTTTTAATTCTTTTGGTTTCGTTTTGTAATTTCTTGGTTTCTCATAAAGTCAATGCTTCCATCTGATCCATTTTAATTTTTAAAGAACTATTTTCTAAGTGAAACTTTGAACCTCCTTTTCCATTTGGGTAATTCTGCTATTTAAAGCATCCTTCTCCTCATTGGCTTTTTGGGCCTCCTTTCCCATTTGGGTTATTCTACTTTTAAAGGTTTTATTTTCTTCATCATCTTTTTGGGTCTCCTTTAGCAAGCTTCCGCTTCCCTTTTCATGATTTTCTTGCATTGCTCTCATTTCTCTTACAAATTTTTCCTCCACTTCTCTTACTTGATTTTCAAAATCATTTTGAGCTCCTCTATGGCCTGAGACCACCACATATTTATTTTGGTGGTTTGGGATGCAGAAGTCTTGATTTCCTCTGATGGTATGCATTGTTCTTCCTTATCTGAAAGGATGGAAGAAAATACCTGTTCACTAAGGAAGTAACCTTCTTTAGTCTTATTTTTTCTCTTTTTTGGGCCTTTTCCCAGCCAGTTACTTGACTTTTGAGGTTTTTTTCAAGAGTAAAGTATACTCTGGGGACCTGTAAGTTCTCAATTCTTCCAAGATGACACAATCAAGTAAAGGAATTTACTCCTCTCCTGGCACGTGCACTGGTCTAGGAACAGCAAAAAAACTTTTCTGCCCAGAATTTGTGAGTAGAATTCCCTCTTCACAACCACCTCCAGCTCCACCCCACCAATGCTCATCCTCACCCCAGTACAGTGCTCAGGACTGAGACACAGATCAGCTGCTCAATTCCCCCAGGGGCTTTAGGCAGAATGCTCCAAAAGTGGACACTCCTGCTTCAGTGGCTGATGCTGGCAGTCTAGACCACGTTCCCTTCTCCTGGGTTAAAGAGCTTTCTCACTGACCTTTGAAGGTCTCTTTGGTATTTGTGGCTTTAGTAATCTGGGAACTGCTGCTTCTGGTGGTGCCCTGAAGCCTGTTTCAGGTCCTGTCTTTGCTATGCCATGTGTTTTCCACTCCACACCCAGTGTGATAGACCTTTCCTGTGGGTCTTTCAGGTTGTCTTGGGCTGGAAATCTCTTTCAATCTGTCATTTTTTGGTTTCTACTGCTCTAGAATTTGTTTAGAGTCATTTTTTACAGGTATTTTATAGGCTATGTGGGGGAGCTTCTACAGATCCGTCTTTCTACTCCACCATCTTGGCTCTGCCCCTTGCCCTTTAAAGGTTTCTTTTTTCATATTTTTTAAGTCATTGGTCAGTTTTTCTTCTATTTCTCTGATATGGTTGTTAAAATCCTTCCTGAGTTCTTCCAATAATGCCTTTTGTGCTTCAGATCAGGTCATATTGCTTTCTGAAGTTTTAGGTGGGAGTACAGTCTCAATGCCTACCTCTTTGGTATTTGTGTTTTGTTCCTTGTCCCCACAGAAACCTCCTATGGTCTTTTCTTTTCTGCTTTGCTTTTTAGTCATGATGATCACCCCTTTCCTGACTTTTAAAGAAGATCTCTGCATCTGGGACACACGAATTTCTGTCCCACAGTTCTTCTGCCTAAAACTTGAGATTCTGTGTCTTGTAGCCTCTGGTTCTTTCAGCTATAAGCTAAAATGCTCCAATGTACCTGGTGCTGAACTGGCTGATGTTGGAAAGCAGAGGCCAGATGAAATCTTTTGGGGTTTCTCCAGAGTTACCTTGGAGCTAGATGCGTTAAGTGTGTGCTAGTGGTGGTCTGGAACAGGAGGTCTCCTCTGCTGAGCTAGAGTATAGGCAAGTTCAGCGATTGTTGATCCCATCTGTGCTAGTGTCTCCCCAATTCCCCTGGGTTGCTGGGGCATGCCTGAGACCCTAGTGTTGGTGGTGGTGGACTTCACCCTCCTGGGGCTCAGGATCTTCTCCCATTTTGCTGAGGTAGGGCTATCTTGGACCTCTCTGATCCTGCACTGGCCCCCTTCAGTCACAGCAAGAGGGACCTTCCTTAGTGATTTTCCTAGTCTCATGGGCTCAGAGACTGTTTACCCCTTCTGCTTCTCCCACTGTTCCAAGAGTTATCCTGGGGAGATATTCTCTGGGCTCTTCCATGTCAGTAAGGGGAAGGAGACAGCAATTACCAATCACTCTGCCATCTTGGCTCCCAAAAGTTCCTGTTTACCTTTTCATGCTTCTCTTTATTCCTGAGTTTGGAAGTCAAATTTTCTATTCAGCTCTGGTCTTTTCATCAATAATATTTGAAAGTCCTCTATTTCATTGAATGACCATTTTTCCTCTGAATATTATACTCAGTTTTGCTAGGTGGATGGTTCTTGGTTTTATTCCTAATTCCTTTGACCTCTATCATATTCCAAGCCCCCCAATCCCTTAGTGTAGAAGCTACTAGATCTTCTATTATCCTGATTGTGTTTCCACGATATTTGAGTTATTTCTTGCTGAGTGCTTGCAATATTTTCTCCTTGACCTGGGAGTTCTGAAATTTGGCTACAGTATTCCTACATGTCTTCCTTTTGGGATCTCTCTCAGGAGGTGATCAGTGGATTCTTTCAATATCTATTTTACCCTCTGAATCTAGAATATTCATTTGCCTTGATAATTTCTTGAGAGATGATGTCGAGGCTCTTTTTTTGATGATGGCCTTCAGGTAGTCCATTAGTTTTTAAATTGTCTCTCCTGGATGTATTTTCCAAGTCATTTGTTTTACCAATGAGATATTTCATATTTTCTCCTTTTTTTATTCCTTTGGTTTTGTTTTATAATTTCTTGTTTTCTCATAAATTCATTAGCTTCCATCTGCTCTATTCTAATTTTTAAGGAATTATTTTCTTCAGTGAGCTTTTGGACCTCCTTTTCCATCTGGCCAATTTTGCTTTTTAAGGCATTCTTCTCCTCATTGCCTTTTTAGATCTCTTTTGCCATTTGGGTTAGTCTATCTTTCACAATGTTATTTTCTTCAGTGTTTTTGGGTCCCCCTTTAGAAAGCAATTGACTTGTTTTTCATGATTTTCTTGCATCACTCTCATTTCTCTTCCCAATCTTTCCTCTACTTCTCTTATTTGATTTTCAAAATTCTTATTGAGCTCTTCATGGCCTGAGACCAATTCATATTTTTCTTGGAGGCTTTGGATGGAGGAGCTTTGATTTTGTTGCCTTCTGGTTGTATATTTTGGTCTTGCTTGTCACCAAAGTAAGATTCTGTCATCTTCATTCTTTTTCTGGATTTTGCTCGTTTTCTCAGTCATTTACCTGACTGTCAAGCTTTTTTTAGAGGTAGTTCTCTCCTTTCAGTGGGACTTGGAGGTGTACTGTCAGCCTCTTGATCCCCCCCACAATCTGTGGGCCTAGAGATCCAGAAACAGCCAAATTATAGAGGGATGTAAATACCAAATTGAGGAACTGAGATTTGATCATAGAGGCAACAAGAAGTTATTTTCAGATGATGACAGTCAATATGAGAGGACTAACAATCATGCCATATGCAAAGCAGTCAAAAGAATTGGCAGTCCACAGCCTGGAAAATAGTAAGACTTGAAGGGATATGGCAGCTATGTAGTATTTGAAGAATGTCATTTAGAACAGGAATAAGCCCTCTTCTATTAGGCCACAGAAGGCAGAAGGTACAAAAAGGTAAATTTCAACTTGATGCTGGGGGAAAATTTCCTTATAGAGAGTGCTGACCTAAATGTCAGTGAGCTTCCTTGGGAAGCAGTGGTTACCCCTCCCCAAAGCAGAAGGAACTATCTCATGAGACCATGGTCATCCCCTTCCAAAATGGGTATGGGGTGCCTTGGGAGGTCATGGGCACCCACTTCTTGGTGGACTACAAGGAACAGTCCAAAGACCACTACAGATTTTTTGGGATAAGGATTGAACTAGTTGATTGCTGAAGCCTTTCCATGATGGAAATTCTCTGATTTATAATAGTGGACTCATGATTTGGAAGAATGACTCAAAGGCCACTTGGAAAATAACAGCTTTCCATCTGTTCTGCCAGCATCAAACTTTTCCTCAAGATGATGGTGATTCAATGGTGAAAGGCACCTTTTTATAGTTATAAGGAAAAATAAGCAGGTAAAAGTCCTTTTCATTGAAGGCTTCAGTTCATCAGGTTCTCTAGTCTCTACTAGGCCCAGGAGAGCCCTTGGTTACTTTGTGTCTCCATTGCTCATTTGGGATCTTCCATGAAACTTACAGTCTAATAGGGGACAAAGGGCAAGAGAAAATTATGGGTCAAGTACAGTTTAGCAGAATGCAAAATAATAATATAGGGTAGTTAAGACATGTGACATTGTAAATACGAGATAAGTCTGTGCAGAAGAAAGGAGCCATAATGTGGATTTTTGCTAAGCATAAATGCATCTCATGCTCATGAGCCAACCCCAGTCCACATGGGCTGAGATTTTCCATCTAAGTTTTGCATTGATGCCAGCACTAAATACAGTGCTCTACACATGGTATTTTAATAGATATTTGTCCCATTTCCATTCTTTGCAGCATTAGGGAACTCCAGGTGTGTGAAACTCTGTCTGACTCAGTAGATGTGGTCATTAGTTTTACTTAATTGATTTTTTTCTTTTTAAATCTTTCATTGGAAGGGAAGGCTCTCTGGGAAAAGTGATATTTGAGAATGAAGATGATGTAAAAATAAACTTAAAAAGTCAATAAAATTCAATGTTATCTGAAGGATGAATGGTAATGAGGACTCCATTGCAGTAGAAGTACATGAATTCATTCCAACAGAGAAAGACATTTTTCAGAAAAGAAGACTAAAATGAGTCTGTGAAAATGGGATTCCTACTGGAGAACAATACACAAGTTGAATAGAGTGGGAAGTCATCAGAGGGTGGCAAAGAAACTCATTCTACCAAAAAGGCTCCAAAACTTCTGTGAAACTGAATCTGAGAGCAAATTCAGCAAAACTGGACACTTTCAGCCAGTCTGAGACTGTACAAAGTGTTTCACACCAATGGTCCCCAACATTTATGACAAATAGCAATTGTATATGAGGCAGCATGGTAGAATAGATAAAGCCACGGATTCATATTCAAGAAGCCCTGAGTTCTAGTCCTTCCTCTGATACATTCCCTGGTTGTATTACCCTAGGCAAGTCATTTAGCATCTCAGTGTCCTAGATGATTCTCCAAGGTAGAGAGGAGTGATTCTTAAACTATAGTAGAGCGGGTTTCCCCTTTGGGAGTTCCCTATACCAAAGAAACAGGTCAGGACCAAAAAAAAGCAACCAAGAAAAGGAAGGTACTAAGTATGCAAGGATTAAAAAATGAGATGGTGAAGCAGCTGCTGCCCCAATTTATTCCAATTAGAATACCATTTACTATGGTATTCTAATAGGTCAAGAAAAACTATTGAGACTAGGGAAGAATATTAACACATGCATTTATGTTGGAAGGGGGTGTTAGGCAATAAAAAGAAGAGATGATATTATAAGAATTGACATCATATAGCACTTGGAGGTATGCAAAGTACTTGTGTAGATGTTCCTACTCAAACCTCAGAAAGATCCATCTAGCAGAAGTAGGGTTATTTTTAATTTATGAGGAAAATGAGATTTGGAGATATTATGTGACTCATCCAGGATAATACAGCTTATAAACAACAGAGGCAAAATTTTAATTCAAGTATCTTCCAATCCAATATTCATGAAGGTGCACTGTTTTGCCATAAAGGGAAGACTAAATGGACAAAGTGGCACCTGGACCAAACTTTGAAGGAAGAGAAAGTCATTTTATCAAGAAAAAGAGGCAGTTACTGATAGGTTTCCTGAATTGGACATTCATCACCTCAATATATGGAAAACAATCAAGGAAGACCTCTAGAGCATTGGGGTTGATGATAACTTTCCTATAAGTCCCACAAGGAGTCTTCAAGCCAGTAAGATTACAGATCTAGTTAGATATCTGAGACAATGAGATTTGCTGCAATTTGGCTGAGGTACCCTAAGATGGGTAGGTTGTGATCTTTGTGGATGCTTCCTACGCCATCAAAGAGTTTAAAAAAATTCCAATATATCAGCCTCAATTTCCTGTGAATCCACAATTTATGTGAATCCATGGTTCTTACCTGGATAACTAGAGTTGGCAGAGCTATGGAGATGGAAAAGAGGAAGCTTCTTAGGCTGGTACAAGATCCCTTGAAGAGCTTCCCCCAGACAGATTAGACTGGCTTTGAACCAATTTCTTCTACAGATTGCCAGAAGAGTTGTCACCTTTACACCACCTGGGTTCTAAGAGCAGTGGCCAAGACAGCATCCTACCAAACTCCAGGTATTCGGGGGCAATAGTCAATGACAGAGAAAAATCCAGCTTGGTGCAGGTGAAAGAGTGCTGGCTTTGAAGCCTTGGAATTCTAAGAAAATCTCAGAGGCCATCCAACCTAACTTTCTCACTTTACAGGGAGTGAAATTGAGCTCCAAAAAGTTTAAGTGACTTGACCAAGACAACAGTGAATAACTTCCAGAGACAAAAGACCCAAGTCTGTATCTCAGCTCTAGTCTTTGTCACCTGTATCTCCTTGGACAAATCAGTCAACCTCTCTGAGCTTTTCTTCTCTCTTTTCTCAATCTAATAATAATAACAACAACAATAAATGATTTATATAGAATGCTTCGGTTTTAAAAGAGCTTTTATGTCAATTACTTCCATTGAGCCTTCAACAGCACTGCTAGGTATGTGCCAGTATCATGCTAGAGACAAGGAAATGCACTGAAAGAGCTTTGATCAGGGTCATCCAGTTAGTGACTGAAGAAAATTTCACGCACTGATCTCCCAGACCCCAAGGCCAGTACTCTCACCACCAAACCAACTAGCTCCTTCAGATAAGAACTTTGAACTAAAGAGTCTCCCCAATCCTTTCCAGATGTAACAGTCTGTCATCCAAACATCTCTAGCTACTCAGCAATTATTCATGGAGTCCATATTGTGTCAGAAACAATCTGCTAGGTCATAGCAAACCCCAGGTGCTTTTTTCCCTCTAGTTGGACACTGCAATAGGAACATCCCTGCCAAGGTAGTGTTGGATTGTCACCCATGGTGCCAAGGCATATTGGAACTGAGTCAATGGGAATTTTAGTCCACAGAACTTTTCACAGTCAAAGTTCACAAATTTTGAGCTAGAAGGAAGTTCCAGGGCTTGCCAAGGTCAATGCCTACATGAGGAAATAGACTTATGGGAATAAATCCTGTGGATTCTGAGGATCACCTGGTAGGATAAAGTACCAGACACTGAAGTCCTTAGTCAAACTGAACTGCCAAGCATTCAAACTATGCTTCAGAGAGTGAAACTCTGACAGGCTGGCCATGTTGTTTGAATGCAAAATGTACATTGTTTTATGAAAACTCACATGGAACGGGAGATCACATGGTGGTCAGAAGAAGCGATTCAAGGACACTCATAAGGTTTCTCTCAAGAACTTTGGATTTGATTGTGCAACACAGGAGAAAATGACACAGGACCACTCAGTATGGCATGCTCACATCAGAGAGGGTGCTGAGCTTTATGAGCAAAGCAGAATTGAGACAGCACAAAGTAAATGTAGCACAAATTTAGAGTAACCACCCCACATGTTCACATGGACTATCTGTGCTCAACCTGTGGTAGAGTATTCCGAGCTCATATTGGTCTGATCAGTCACAGCCAGACATACTGAGCCTTCACTTTATCCTGGTGATGTCATTTTGGTCCTCTTTGAGAACAGAAGACAACAATCAACCAACCAATGTAATAAAGATTTGAACCCAAGGTTCTCTGACTTCAGACTCACTGTTCTGTTTCTGAATCTTCCTGAGCCTCAAATGCTTCCTCTGAAACTCACATATTTGCTACAACTTGTACACTGTATTGATTTCTGAAACCCTGGATGCAGATGCCATTATCTCAGATTCCAAAAGGAAAGGGTATGTCCAGTAAGCAGACCATGCTGCACACTAGACTCCAAATTCAGAATTATATTCTAGAGGAATCATATTCCCCTAGAGTTTACATTGGGTTCATTGGACACGTGATTATCCAGAAGTTCTGCTCTGGGTGTGCTTTCTCCAGAGCCATTCATGCATCACTAATAGATGCAAGTTGATGTTAGTCTAAACACTGGAATTTGGCGCAGCTGGAGACCCACCTATTGAAGTGTGCAGACAGGACTTCCTTCTAGGAGAATATTTCAAAAGCTGAGATGATGGAATCATGATAAGTAGGCAAGTGATTTTGTTTTTCATCATAAAAGCTCATGCTGAGCTCAGAGCATCATTATATCTGCATTCTTCAAAGATATGAACAGATTCAGATGATAATGATTCATCCAATACTGCCAGGTTCCCTATTTCTAGTTACATGAAATATGTTGTACTAGATCTATTTTTCCTTTTAGTTCCCCAGAATTATATGTAAAGGTTTCAATACCCAATAAAAGTTCAACATATGGATACACATTCATTCAACAAGCCTTTGTTAGACACATACTACATTCATAGCACTGTGCTCATGTAATGTTTATGAGATTTATATGAATTAAAGATCTTCCCTATTTATTAATGGACCTCACATTAGGGGAGGCTTGTTTTGCAGGAAGGCCCACACCTTTTGTTAATTGCTAATGAGGTCCTGTGTCAGGAGGGTAGTAGCCTTTATATATACTCTGAGGTTAGGTTTTGCTTTGGGGTTTTGGAATAAGGTTGGTGGGCCAGACAAGACTCTGGGTAGTTATTAAGGAGTGATCCCCCACACCACTTTTGTAAACCCAAATGTTGGTGCTTCTCTCTGATAACTATGTATGTATGCAACCCTCAGATATTGGATCTGTCTGTTGATCTACAATATATGTATTGCTTATGGTCAGACAGTTAGAAGACCTGTCTATTGGTCTTTATTTCTCTGCTTTTATTGTCTCTTTTGGTATATGTGATTAAAGACTATTAATCTTGTTGCTCTCTTTTTAGAAAAACAGATCTAAGAACCTATGGAGCAGGCCCTCCTGTGTTTGCCCCTACAGCTAGATCCTGAGAATACAAAGGCAAATATAAAATCTAAAAAATCTAGCACCCTCAAGTGACTAACCTTCTATGAGGGGAAGCCATATGCACACAGATAAGTAAAATGAAATATATATATAAATAATTTTCTTGGAGGTAGGAGATTGGAAAATAACAACTGAGAGGAATAGGAAAAACAATGAGCTTCTCCTTTTGGAACTTCTTGAGCTGAGCCTTCCAGCCAGCTAGAGATTACAAGAAAGCAGAGGTGATAAAGAAGAGCATACCAGATGTAGAGAACATTTGTATCTTCAGGAGGGAGATGGAATGCATATACTCCAATTCATATTCTTTAAGGGTCCTTAGGATAATACTACTGTGAAGGTGAGATGTTTCTACTACTCACCATTGTAATTCCAATTTATTCAAAATAAGTCATCATAACAACATTCACTCAAACATAAAACAATTACTTAATAAGGCATAAATGTGATTATTAGATAGGTTAATGTCAGGCCAAGGAAAGAGTAATTGACATAGCCTACCTATAAACTTGGGTCTCACTTTCCCTTTAATAAGCAGTTTCTGTGAGGAACCAGGCAAAGCACATGTGGGGAAAACCGTGTGCTTAGGGACAACTCAGAACTTTATCCAATAGATCTCAATATCTTTGGTCTATTCAGTGACAATCTGTATCATAGAATGCTGTTTCTTTGTTAGTTTCCATAGACACACTATCTTCTCCTTTTCTTTAACTCATTCAAGTAATCATCGTAAACACATCCTAAAACTCCAACTGCATGCCAGTCCACATTCTGCTCTCTGCACTCACTGTATTTCAGGGGTCTCAATACTTCCAGGATCAACATTCATACCTGGTACCCTAATATTGCCTTTTGCATCCAGTATTTCTATCAGGGGAAAGTCATACTGATTCCTTTGTGTCAGGTATCTAGTCCCAAGGTTGGAAAGACCTTTTCCAATTGGGCACAAAGTTTCTACTTCTTCAGAGGCTAACAAGGTATACCAACTGGGGAAAGCTTTTAAATAAATAAAAAAAATGCTATAGTCAAGAATATGTTGTTGCTATACCCACCCAAAGAGCTACAAAAATGTTCATACCCTTTGACCCAGCAATATCACTTCTAGGGTTGTATCCCAAAGAGGTCACAGCAATGGGAAAAGGTCCAACATATAAAAAAATATTTATAGCAGCTTTTTTTTGTGGTGGCTAAGAACTGGAAATTGAAGGAATGCCCATCAACTGGGGAATGGTTGAACAAGTTGTGATATATGAATGTAATGGAGTACTACTGTACCACAAGAAATGACAAACAGTCAGACTTCAGGAAAACCTGAAAAGACTTAGATGAACAGATATTGAATGGAATGAGGAGAACATTATACACAATAATAGCCACAGTGTGAGAGGACTGTTTCTGATAGACTAAGCCCTTCACAGCAATGCAAGGACCTAAAACATTCCCAAACAACCCTTGAGGCAAAATGCCATCCACATCCAGAGAAAGTACTATGGAACAGGAACACATAATGTATCAGAAACTTTTCTCTTGTGTTTTGTTTTGTTTCCTCATGGTTTCTCCCATTCGTTGTAATTCTTCTATGCAACATGACTAACATGAAAATGTGTTAAGTACGAATGTATGTGTAGAACTCATAAAAGATTTCATGCTGCCTTGGGGAGGGAGGGGAGAGAGAGAGTGGACAAAGGGAAGGTGAGAAAATTTAAGACTTTTGGAAGCGATTGCTGAAAACTGAAAACAAATAAATTAATTAAATTTTAGAAAAGGCTATGTTGTTGTTGGGTTTCTTTTTGTTGTTGTTGTTGTTATAATGCACTGCAAGGGAGTTTTTGCTTTCCTTTCCTTCAATATTCCTCAACAGGGATGTTATAGGAAGCAGCCCTGGGTAACTGAATGTCTTTGTGTGATTGGCCCAAGAGGATGAATGGGGGGAGGGGGGAGTGATTAAGGTATTTTGCAAATGTTCTTAGAATCATAGAATTGTAGGTTTAAAGATGGAATGGGCTAGAGAGACCATCAGGTCAAAATCTATCATTTTGGAGACAAGCTACATGAAAATCAGGGAGATACAGTTATTTGCCCAGGATCAAAGAATCAGTAGGTGGCTAAAACAGGATTAATATTCAAGACTTCCTGATTCCAAGCTAAGCCATCTATTCACTATGCTACTTAGCTAGTAATGATGCTCAAAAGTTAGTAGAAAAAACACATTGGACTATTTTTTTAGCTTAATCTAGTCTCTATGACAGAAACATGCTCAATGTTGAAAAGGGTGTGTTTATGTTCTTGTCTACTGGATAAACTCATGAATGAATGAATGACGTAGTGAATGAATAAATGAATGTAAAAGCATTTATCAAGCCCTTAGTACCTGATGAGTACTTTTCTAAATCCTGGGGCTACAGATAGAATAAATGAGAAAATAATTAGGGAAGGCAATACGTAACAACAAATTGAGCTCTAAGTCAGGTGAAAAGCTTTAAATATTCTAAACATTCATTTCTAAGACAGATGGAAAGGTTTAGGAGTCTTTACAATGTACTAATGCATACTCTGCATCCCTTTTCCATATATTTTGACAGACTGTCTCCCATTCTTCACCTCTGACACCTGGCTTCTTTCAAGTCTTAGTTAAAATCACACCTTCTGTAAGAAATCTGTCCTTGTCCTCCATAATGTGAGTGCCTTCACTCTTCCCTCTGAGATTATCTCCAATTTTACATATACACACATAAATACATTTATATGTGTATATATGTGTCTACACACATATATGTGCATGTATTGTATGGACATAATTTTATTTTTTGTTGCTATTATGGGAGGAGGGTGCTGTCTCATTTGACTGAGCTCCTTGAGGAAAGGAACTCTTTGACCTTTCTTTGCATCTCCAGCGCTTGGCGTAGTGTTTGTTGCATAGAAAGGTTTAACAAATACTTTGAGACTTGATAACATGCCCATGGATCAGGCGGGCAGAGTGGTAAAGCAAATGGGCAAGAAAGGAGATCTTTAGGAGCTATGGCATGGAATATGGTTGGCTCTGGTAGAGTTGCATCTAACTAGAATGTCTATAACTGGTGACTCCAAGATCCTCCCAGTGCTGTGAATAACCATGTTACTATTCCCATATAAAAGTCTTTGGCTAGGTCCAGTTAGCCATAAATCACTAGGAAAAGGGAAAAGGGAACCAGAATGGAAGGGAGAGACATCCTGCCTGGCCTCACATTTGAGATGTAATGCCACCAGGACCAGGGACACAGAAATACCTTCCTCTGCTCAATAAACGTGGACCAAATATAGAAAACAAGAGAGATTTCTTTCCTGGAAAAAGATTATCTGAGGTAACTACTGACTTTGTAAGGACATTTGCAGACAAGCTTCATGACTGGAGAGAAGGATGAGAAGTGAAGCCAACCACTGGTTGGGAGATACCAAGAAGGATGAGCAGGGAGGAGTGTTACGTGCCACCTGCTGGCAGCTCAGGACAGCTACAGGAGAAGACCCAATCTGAAAGAACTAAGAGAAGCAATGCATGTTAAAAGGGGGCCCTGTGGAGGAAAGTGCCAAAAGTCCCTGTAGAAGGGTGACATGCATATTTTCCATTGGCCCTGCTAATAGCATTGTTGATTTTCATCCACTTATTAATAGATTTCAGCAAGGTCTCTGACAGTCTCTCATCAGATGAAAAGAAGTGATGTGGATGATAGCAGATACAAATCCCAGAATTCCAGAATTTAAGAGATGGCAGTGACCTCACGGGTCATTCAGGTCTAATGCACCTAAGAAAGGATCCCCCCCCATAACATGCCAGACGACAGTCATCAAGTCTCTGTTTAAAGATCTCTAAAGCAGGGGAACCAGTCCTCTCTCTAGTTATCTCTCTTAGGTGGATTTATGTCTCATTGAAGGAGGACTGTAGTGGAATACCATAGGACCCACAGTTCTATGCCCAAGTCAAGCAATCCTTTTTTTAAGTTAATGACTTGGAATAATACATAGATGCCATTATTGTCACATTTTGTGGATTATGTAAAATCCAGACAGATGCTAAAGACATCTCTGATACTTATTAGTGGAAAGACACTTAACCTCACTGGGACTCAGCTTTTTCATCTGTAAAATAAGAAGGTTGGACTAGATTTCCTTTGAGGTCCCTTTTTAGCATTAGATCTACGAATATTTTAACTTTAACTCCATTGCCTATAAGATTTTTTTTCTTCATTTCAGAATGATAATCCATTTTGGACATATCAGTAATGCCCACAGCTGTTCTTTCTGTGACATTACCTCATTCACATTTAAAGGTATTGGTCTTAAAAAAAAAGTTGAAAGTCTGGCATGATTCTGGGAGAAAGTGAATTCTGAGAGAAAGTGGTCCATGAGCATTATGTCCATCATTGGCCCACTGAACCTTCCCCTAAAGAAGCTGTAGTCCCATTTGACAAAATAGTTGCCCATTTTGAATTTCCCCTTGAATAAATATCTCCTGTTGGCTGGAGGACTTCTTTTTTGGAGGTAACTCATTAGTATCTTCATTATTTTAGCACAACTACAGGAATCTAATCCGATTTCCATTTGGTTAGTATTACGGGCATAGGTAAGTCCAAGAAAAGCCATTCTTTGGGTCAATCTGAGTGTGAAGGCTGCATCAGTTTTGTTTGTTTGGTGTGTGTGTGTGTGTGGTGTTTGGGAAGGTTTCCAGGCAGTACAGAGTATGGAAGTAATAGATCCTTCTTGAAACCTCTGTAAGTATGTTTCACTATCAAAAGACAAGAATGATATTTTTAGATGGAACTGTGCCCATTGGCTTTGAGAAATCTTAATGCTTTCCAAAGGCCTTGTTGGCACACGGGGCAATGTGTTGGATTTATATGCTGTTGAAAGGGTGCATAACATTTATCCTGTTCTTTGCTATCCGGTTCTCCTCTGTGCCCCTACCTGACAGTAAGGTCTTGTTTCTGGGCCACACTGAAAGTGGAAAAATAGTGACTCAGGAAAGCACCAGAGATCCAAGCAAGGGATTGTGAGATCTGTTTCTTATTGTGCATTAAAGATGATTCTCAGGGAATTGTTGAATAATTCCATGGCATGCCATTCATCATTTTTATGGTGGTCAAGGGAGATGTCAGTAGCATCTGCACGGAGTCTCTTCTTGGATAATGTTAGTATCAACCGAAGGCTAGGTGGGAGTATGTGCTTTATAAAAAGAAAACCCTACTTGAGAAAGCCCCTCAAAAGATCAGGTCATCTACCTCAGCAGTTTTCCTCCTGGAATAAACTTGGTATCTTTATAGCTCTGGAACCCAATGCAATGGGGATTGTTTAAAAAATAACCTCCTTGGACCAAACAGGACTATTTTCTTTTAAAACTGAATATATTTTTAATGGCAAAGCCTGTAGGGTCTCAGGCTAACAGTAAATTGTCCACAGCTGTTGTAAGTTGGTTTATCTTCCAGTAAGATTTGAACTGCTGACCAGAACTTAGAGACAAACTTTTCTTTTGAAATTTGGTGTTTAAACTAACTTTGCTCTCTGTTTATCTCCTTTGTGCCTGTTGTAACTGGATAGGTAAGTGGAGACTTGTGGTCAGAGCCTGGACAGAAAACCTGAACTTTGTGGTTCTTTTAATAAATCTTTATGGCATAGATTTTGGGACTCTCTCTCCCTTCCCTTCCCTCAGACCTCAGTTTCCCCATTTGTAAATCAATTTAATCCATTCACCTTGCAGACCTTATTTGAGCTTGGTGACGGATTGCTTTTCCATCCTCTGCTTGATTATTCTTGAGCTAACTTATTTATTAAATATGGTAGTCATAGACCAGTCATATCTTCCTATTCTAGGACAACCCATCATAAAAAACCCAATTATATATAAGTTAAAATTCTAACCCTCATAAAGAACAAATACCCAGGACTTTGTGAGGAATGTTAGGATATAAATAGTGCTGTTTCTGAATACTGAGAACTTGTGTTCAAATGCCACCTATGATACTTGCTATCTATGTGAACTTGGAAAAGTCCCAATTTTCCTGGGCCTCAGTTTCCTCTTTTTAAAAATCAAGACTTTAGACTGGATGGCCTCCAGGTTCCTTCTAGTTCTGTCTATATGATGCAAAGTTTTCCTAAGTAACCAAGGGAATAGAAAACATTATGAAAAAAGAAAAGATACCTTGTGAGGCAAAGTTCTAAAATTAGGCTAGTAGATTATATTCATTGACTCTCTTTACAGAAGACTTTCACATTTGTTTGGAAGGCCAACAAAGGCCAAGGAGGAAGACAGGAAGTTCTGCTTCTCTGTTTCTTACTTGCTCATAGTTGGCCAGTCTACAGTAAGCACTACCCCTGGTCTCCAGCTGTTCTGGACCAAATGGTGGAGGAGGCTTAGCAGAAGGATCAAGTTATTACACAAAGATTAGTATTTCTTGGGTTAAAACCTAATGTAAACACATGTTTCTTGGGGTGGGGGTGGGGGATGCATCAGAATGGAGAAATGAAACAACGGTGACAAGACAAAAAGAAAAGTTTGTATTCTATATCATTGGCTAAAAGAGAAAGCTAGAAAGACAAGACCATCCCTGCCCCAACTAATTTGGTATTAGGCAGTGATAAGGACCAGCTCAAGTCTGATATATGGGAATTGGAATGACCCTAGTGCAGGACCTTATCATTTTGCATCAGGACTAGCAAGTTTGGTCCTGTGTGGTGTGCTCTCCTTTGATTTCAATCTCTCTCTGTCTCTCTGTGTCTCTGTCTCTGTCTCTGTCTCTGTCTCTCTGTCTCCCTGTCTGTCTGTCTGTCTCTCTCTCCTTCTCTCTCTCTCTCTCTCTCTCCAATCAATCTAGCCCAATTCTACTCAGTTTATCATCTTCAAAAGATTCTTTAAATTTTCTTTGCTTCACAGCCCTTACTTTCCTATGTGAGCGATGTCCTTTAGCTAGTATTCAAGGCTCTTCACAAGCAAATCACACTTATTGTGTTGTTTTTCAACCTAGTGTCTGACTCCTCTATGGGGGGCATATTTAGAACCAATCATTGTGTGTGTTTACTATAAACCAAATGGACTTGGGCCATTCTCATCTCCTGGGCTCTTTGATCGTGCCTTTGCCTTGGCTCCCTGATAAAATTTTACCTTTGCTTTACTTCTCCACAATGAAACTTCCCTCACTACTCCAGGGTACTGGAAGTGTGTGCTAGAAAGTCAGAGCACTACAGCTTGAGTGGTCCTCCAGAAAATCACTTCACATTCCTCATCTGAAAAATGGAAATGATAATTCTTGAGCTAACAAATTCATATTGTGACTGGGAATCAGTGCTCTATGAATGGAGACTATGATCTCCAGAATTATCCCACAGAATATTTGCTCTAAAAGGGGCTTCATTGTTTACAGACAGAGCATATGCTTTGGCCCATCATGGAGGGGGAAGAAGTATTGAAGGGCCCACTGTCAAGGAGGATTGTCCCTGAGTCATAAAGATGTGTACTAGAGGGTATTAAAAACATTCAGTCAGTAAATGTTAAAAGGAATGCCTGAGCTCTCTATTGCTCAATCTTTTCATACATCCAGAACGTAAGGAGTTTTTCAGACTCTCTTGGACTTTCCTGGGTACGATAGTGGGGGTGGGGGGGAAATGAAATCTCCTCTCCTAAAAGCTATGGAGTCTGGTTTATGTACTGAACTGTATAAGTCTGAGAAAGACCTTGAGTCCCTGACCATCACTTTTTCTTTCTTTCTTTTTCCTTCTCTACACCTACATGACAATGTCAATTGTAATACACAGATTTTTTAGCAGTGGATACCTTAGTGATCTGAGAGTTCCTGGGTTCTGGGTTCTTTATCCAGAACTGACTGTTAATGGGTAGAAGTACATATTTTTGAGTAGAAAATATGTTGATGACCAGAAGAATAAGCCCATGTACTGGCCTAGCTTAATAGAAGACATGGGTGCTACTTGAAACTAAGGAGCCAACATGAAGTGGAATGGTCCTTCAGCAATCTTATAAAATGCTTCTGAACCACTTAGAGGATAATTGGAGTGATGGATTATTTTTTCACATTATAAATCTTTGTCCTCATGAAAGAAATCTTTTGTCACAGAAAGAAATCTGTGTGTGTGTGTGTATGTGTGTGTGTGTGTGTGTGTGTGTGTGTGTGTAGGAAATAAATAGGTGTCCTATGTCTGATCTAAAATGTGCTTTGAATAAATTTTCTATCCTTTTTCTATAGATCCTAGATATGAGTCAAATGTAAGCCTTCTTTTTTGTGACTTTTTGTGACAGAGCCCTCTCCTGTGCTCTGAAGTGGGGAGCATAAAAAGTGAAAGGCAATCAGAAAAACTGTAATTCCTCCACCAAGGACTGAGCTCATTCTACCTGAGTTGGGGGCTCCTAAGTCTAGCTCTAACATTTTGTTACACAGATAAGGCAATTAAAGCCCCCAAGAGGGAAATACTTACACTGAGTCCGACATCAGGGAAGTTGCTGAATGAGAACTCATTCAAACCCAGATCTTCTAACTCCACCATGGTCTGGGAATTATACCTGGTCTTCTCTCACCTTTGAATTCATAGCACTGGTTACTCTGATACTTCATATGGCAATTGAGTACACCACAACCTATCCTGAAAATTGTAAGGGACTTCAGTGGCCTAGTAGACCAAACCATACCCTAAAGGAATCCGTAGTGTATCAGTCCCAACAAGTGACCATCTAGCCTTGGCTTGAAGACCTCTGAGGAAGGAGATCCAGCACCATTCAGGCAGCTCATTCCACTATAAAAATCACATACCAATTTGCCTCACCTTCTTTTCTTCTTTACTTTTATGACAAAGCAAATGTTCATTCCTGGAAAACTGGCCAAGGGGGAATGGTTTTATTTGTTTGTTTTTAATTCCCTTCACATCAAGAAAGTGATGAAGATGTGTGATATAGAAAACACATTCACAGCAAAGAAATCACAAGTGGATATTTTAGATTGGTTTATGCCTCTCTCTTCTATTAGATTATAACCTCTCTGAGGTGCATATTTCTTCCCAATCAGAGGAGAGATTGTACAAATTCTTTGTATTGAATTCTGGATGTCACATTTTAGGAAGTACATCATAATGTTGCAGAGTAACTATAGGATGGCAACTAGCACAGTGAAGCAGTCTTGCCTCCAATGAGTACTGAGTGGGTGACCCAGACAACTTTCTAAGCCTAAGGTGTAGAAAGGGTGCTGATTTTCATTGTTAAAGGGTATTTCTTCACCAACGAGTCTCCTGCACCTGTAAAATCAAAGACCCAGTCCCTGTTCACATCATACTCACTGGAAAGATAAGCTAGGGATTTATTCCAAGTTCATTTCCCATTGGGACTTTGTACTGAGTGCCTGCAATCACTAGAATCTCATCTGCCACAACTTATCAGGAGATATTTCTTAGTACACACGAAAGGATTGAAAGAATAAGGAGCTGAGGATCACAGAATTTCCAGGTTGAAAAGAATGTCAGTGCTCCATAAACCTTCATTTCCTCTTCTGCAAAGTGAGGATTTTAATATATGAACTTATCCTACAATGTGGCTATGAGATTGACCCATCATTAATGGGCATTCTTCTGACTTTTGCTTGAAGATGTCCAGTGAGGACACACCCACTATGTCTTGATGCAGTCTCTTTAGTTTTGGTGAAGCTGTTATTATTAGGAAGGTTTGTCCAGGATCAAGTAAAAATCTTCCCCTCTACACTGTCCACTCATTACCCCTGGTTCAGTCCTCTGGGGCCAAACAAAATTAGTCTTATCCCTCTGCCATAAGATAGTCTTTTGAGTCCTTGAAGACAATCATCATGTCCCTGAAAGTTTTCTTTACATGAAACATTTCCATTCCATTCAACTGGTATCAGGATTCTAAGATCTGAAATTCCTTAACCATCATAGTGATTGATACCTGTAAGAGTTGCATGTGAGCCCCATGTATTCTGAATATAGTTCTAGGGACTACATATGCTCAGTTGCCTAAAATATTTATTACTGATTTGGTAAATTCTGTGTTCTTTTCTTATTTTAACAAATTAATTTTTGCTGGAAAAATACAACCAGACATACACACACATATACCTTTTCTGCCTTACTTTTCCTGCTTTCAGTTCTTTCTACTTCTAAGGGCCCAGTAGGAAGAGAGAGTAGGCCACATATCCTAATGGAGAGTTTCCTATTCAGTGTGTGATTGTAGGTCTAATTTGGTTGACCTCATAATCCCACCAAGCTCCACACTCCTCCTCATTGAAGTCCTCCATGGATTCCTCAGATGCCTCCAGGCATGTTGTCATTTAGTGCACATGTGGCTCAGCATCCACATAAGTCGATAGATATATACACGTCTCAGTTTTGTATAAACATACTCCCAACACTGGGTTGCTTCCATCCAGACCTCCGTCATAAATCCAGACCTCCAGAGATACCTCCTAATGACTTAACCATTAGACACAGTAAGAGATTCCAAGGGGACTCGATGAGGATATAATAATGGGCTAGTGTCAGGCAGGATTTATGATTATTATTCATATGACTCAACCATATGCTCTGGCTACTGCAATCAACTCGCTGGCTGTGCTCTGACATCTGTGGTGATAATGAGAAAAGTTGCATTACACCACAGGAGGAAAAAAAAAACATCAAAACTCCCACCCAATAACCAGTGGGCTGCCAGGAGAAACACTGACCTTCCTGGTGAAGTCAAGAGATCGTTTGAAAAAATACTTGATGCGTCTCACAAAACAAGTCTTACCGACCTGCAGATCTGGTTGCCAGCTGTTCTCACAGCCCTAGAGAAGACAGCACATAGAGCTGCATCCCCAGAACATCTGTATTTATCACCACAGGCAAATACCAAGGAAGATGCTGTCACCAGACTGCAACCTGGCTGCCAGCCTGGGTTTCTTAAATTATTTCAGCAAAATGTACAGGTTTGGGGACACACAGACTAGTTTCCTGACCTTTGTTGACCTTTCTCTTAGTGTGTCTGGGGAGCAAGGGGAGGCTTTGGATGTCTTGGTTGGTGACCCATGAGCACAGCCCCAGAGGGTCCACTCAACAGCCCTTTCACCAGCTCCAAGGATCACAGCTCTCAGTTTCTGGGAAACCAGTGAAGAAATGAAAGATTGATACCATCTCTTTTCTCTTGGAGAGATGGCAGGTGAAGGGTCAAGAATGAATAAGGACACTTTCAGGGCTACTTAAGTGTGGAAGCGTATGAGTTATCGACATGCACTTGTAAAGGGGACAACCAATGCTGAGCTGAAGTTGGGAGAGGTGCAGTCACTGGCATCTTTGAGTTCATGGGGAGCCCAGTATCTCAAAGAACAGAGGCTAACCCTAACCATACATATCACAATATCCAATATCACAATGTTTGGGGAATGGAAGTGTGTGGGGATGGAAGGGAACACAAGGAATGGGTCTTCCTCTTAATCCTATAAGCATTCACAAATGGCCCAGGGTATGGTTGTCAGAAATAAGCAGAAAGATGCTCCAGCAGGGGATAGCATACTGGGAGGTATTATGAGACAGTGAACAAAAGCTTTGACCAGAGACTAAGAGGATCAGTCTATGAATTTATGAAATGCTATGAGACCGTGAGAAGGTCGCTTCCCTGGGCCTCAGTTTTATCATTTGTAAAATGAATGGATTAGACTATATGGTCTCTGGAACCTCTCCTGGCTCTCAAACTATTATATATGGATAATATAAATTAAGAAGCACGTAATTTCCTTAGCACAGCAGAATTTCCATTATGAGAAGGTACTGCAACAATTCAGATTATCACCCATCCATGATTTAATAGACAAATCATAGGGGATAACTTGAGGAACAAAGCAAATGACTTGTCCATGGTCACTCAGTAATGACAGTTTCTAACATTAAGCTTTGCAATCTCTCCATTACAGCATCAACGCATTACACTCAATGCAAGTGTCCACTTGGGGCTTGCCAGGCATGGTTTCTCAGCACAGCACTATGAGGAAGAGAACGGAAGGAGGAGTTCCCAAGAGGACTGTTCGCTGCAGAGCATTCTTTGCAGAGCACTTAGAATCTGGACTGAGAAGAATCTTTCTGGACATTTAGACAGCATGGTAAGTGTTGCCAAACTTGTGTCTCATTTGATCCTCCCAGCAACCTTGAGAAATGGAAGAAGACTTATTCTTCCATATTACAGATGACGCAACTGAGGCTAAGAGCAGTTAAGTGACTTTCCTAGGGTTTGAGGTGAGGGTTATCTGAAACAGTATGTGATCTCAAACCTTCCTGACCAATTCAGAGTTTTAGCCACTACATCACCTACTTGTACCCTTTTAAACAATGCCCTCACATGGTTGAGATCATTAGCATATGTTTAGGCCCCTCCTCCCCCTCTCTTCTCCCATGCGCTTAAGAATTCTGTAGTCTTCATGTATGAAGATTATAAGATTATAAGGTAATCACCTTATCACTGAGGTTAAGTTAAGCCCCACCTGGCCTGGGACTGCACTCATTGATATCCCCATTAAACAGACCTGATAGGTTCTTACTCTAATTGAAGTTTCCCCCTCCTACTCCCCATAACCTTCATGGAATTGGAAAGTTAGCCTCATCTAGGAAGAAGGCCTCCACATCTGCAGCAGTCTGCAACTGGGTTTTGCCTAACCAACAGCTCTCAAGGTCTACATGAGCACGTCTGAAGCCCTTGACATTTTCCATCTATCTTCTTCATTTTTAATTACTTCTTGCCTACAGGGTGACCTAATCTCCAAAACTCCTGTCTGATGTCCAGTTCTGTTCTGGGCTTTGGTCTCTTGTAGCTCTCATCCCATGTTCTCATTTTGGCTTTGCCTCCCCACTCCCCCCACATTTCAAAGTACCTTCTTCAATGAGTCCATCAATTCAAAGTCACACATCAACTGTGAACATGATGTTTGCTCAATGCTGATAGACATGCTTGTTTGCTGATATGGACTTTCTTCATATGGGACATTTTAGAGCTTTTTTGTAGCATCATATGACCATATGATCAGAGTTGGAAGAACCCTCAGGTGCCAACAAGCCCAACTCTTTCATATACAGAAGAGGAAACTGAGGCCCAGGGAGGCTGAGATTTGTCTAAGACCACATGCCTGGTAAGTGGCAGAGGATAGATTTGAGCCAGGTTCTCTGCCTTCTGAGCCTGTCCGAAAGAGTAAAATCATTTCTTAGTACTTAAAAGCCAATATGATTGAATATGATGTTGATTTAGAGGAAGGTTTTCTCCATAGCTATAACCATGAAGGATAATGTGGAATTTGTCCCAAGGCCTTGGTAGATAGGGCAGCTAGATGGTACAGTGTACAAAGAGCCTGGCCTGGAGTCAGAGAACCAAATGACATCACCATTGTAAAGTGGTGGCTGATCAGACCAATAAGGTAGGGCACAGATAGTTTTTGTGAGTATTTGAGGTGGATATCCAAAATTTGCACATCCTGCATTTATTTTGTGCCATCTCAATTCTACTTTGCTCAAAGAGCACAATACCTTTCCTGATGTGAGCATGCCATGCCAAGTGGTCCTACGTCAATGTCTCCCATGTTGCACAGTCAAACCCAAAGTTCTTGAGAGACCTTGAGGGTGTCCTTGTATCATTTCTTCTAGCCACCATATAATTGCCTGCCCCATGCAAGTTCTCCATAAAATGGTCTTTTTGGCAAACACATATTTTGCATTCAAACAGTGTGACCTGGCCACATTGTTCAAATGCAAAATGTATTTCAATGGGAAAACTGAAGCTAAAGAAGACTGTCTTGTATAGAGTTAATATGTAATATTATATAATATACATTATAATTCACATTGTATAACAAAATAATTAAGTGGAATTTGAACCTGGTTAGTTCCTTCTGACTACAAGGAAGTTACTCTTTTTGTAAACAAGGAAACTGCAGGCTGTAGAGGTTCAGGATTTAACCCAAATCCCACAGAGAAATAGTATCAGAGAAAGAAAGAAAACCTAGGTCTCTTCCTTTCTAATCCAGCCTTCTTTTTACCTGGATCAATGGAACTTGTTCATTCTTGAAAGATGAAGACTAAAATGGGTGTGTAAGGCTTAAAAAAACATAAAGGGCCTACAGAATGAAATAGCATTTGTATATAATAACACAATCCAAGAGACAATAACCACAGAGGGTAACATCCCATTTCAAAGAGCTATAAACTGCCTAAAACACTTGGGAATTACTCTACTGAAGCACGTACAATATTTATGTAGATTCAGTAAGAAAGTCCTCCTAAATTAATAACAACATTAACCGAAATAATTTACACAGGACTCACTATGCACCAGGCACTGTGCTAAATGCCTTACAATCATTTTCTTATTTGATCCTCACAGCAACCCTGAGAGATAAGTGATATTATTATCCTTATTGTACAGATGAAAAAACTGAGAACAACACAGATTGAGTGACTTGCCCAGTGTCATAAAGCTAGTAAGTGTTTGAGGCTGGATTTGAACTAAGGTTTCTCTGACTCCAGTTCCAGACTGAGCCCATACCAATGGGGAAAAATGATAATAGTACCAAAATTAACATGCAATGTTAATGTTAAGCCAATCAAACTAGCAAAGGAATACTTCACCAAGCTAGATAAAATAAGGAAATCAGTGTGAAGAAATAAAAAAAAAATTAAAATGGCAATTGAAATAATGATAATATAGAGGGATAAAGAGGGAAGGACACTCTTGACCTCAAACTCTATCATGAAGTGGTGACCATCCAAACCATTGACTTTGGCTAAAATATAGAGGAGATCAGAGCGAGTGACTAGGTAAGGGAGTCTCAGGAGTAGTACAACTCAATAATTCATTATTCACTAGTTCCAGAACAATACGTAGGAGAGAAGCCTCTATATGATGAGTGCTGCCTGGAAAACTGAAAAGTAGTCTGGCAGAAGTTAGTCTATGGTCAACATCTTACACCACATAGAATAATAAAATCAAAGCAGATATGTCCAAGCAGCTAGGTGATAAAGTGGTTAGGAATTGTAGTCAGAAAGATCTCAGTTCAAATTCTGCCTCAAATACTCTCTAGATGCATGACACTGGACAAGTCACTTAATCTTGCCATGTCTTAGTTTTCTTGTCTTTTAATATGGGAATAAAAACAGCACCTGCCTCACAGGGTTGTTGTGAGGTTCAAATAAGATGATATTTGTAAGGCATTTAGCATAGTTTTTGGCACATTAATAGGTGCTTTATAAATACTTATTCCTTCCCCCTTCCCTTTACCAAGTATGGCTACAGTTATTGATATATCTAACCACATATGTACTTTTGTATGTGTGTTATATGTTGTTGTTAAGTCATTTCCATCATGTCTGACTCTTCATGATCCCATTTTGCAAATGTAGTGGAGCAGTTTACCATTTTATTCTTTTATAGATGAGGAACTGAGGCAGATAAGGTTAAGTGACTTGCCCAGGGTCACACAGCTTGTAAGTGTCTGAGGCCATATTTGAACTCATGAATTCCTGATTCCAATGCCAGTACTGTAACCACTATGCCACCTAGTCACCATGGTGTGTGTGTGTATACATACAATATACATATATATTCAGGCATACACACATACATACAGGTGCATGCATGTATGTATAAGCATGCATATATATGATGTAACTAAAGCCATTCCCCTCAAAAGACAGGTGGTCAAAGAATAGTTCTCAAAATAAGAACTGCAATATATTAACAACTAGGTAGAAGGATGACCAAATCCCAAATAGTAAGAGAAATTAAAATGAAAACAGTCCTGAAATTTTTCCTCAAACTCAACAAAGTAACCAAGATGAATTTAAAAACAAGAATAGTCAATGTTGAGAGGGGTTGTAAGATGATAGGTAGTCTAGGGTATGTTTGGTGGTTCCTCAAATTGGTTAAACCATTTTGGAAAGCAATTTCAAATTCTTCAAAGAAAGTAACTAAAACATTCATACCCTTAACTTAGAGATTCTACTATTAGAACAGATGCATCAAAAGAGTCATTTAAAAGAACCCTCACATACCTCCAAATCTTCAGAACAAAAAGTTTTCATGGGAAAAAATGGAGGGCAATGTAGTCTTACACAACATGACTATTATGGAAGTCTTTTGCAAAACCACACATATATAGTCTGTATTGAATTGCTTGCCTTCTCAGTGGGGATGGATGGGGAGGGAGGAAGGGAGAGAAGCTGAAATTCAAAGTATTAGAAATGAATGTTGAGAATTGTTACTGTGTATAACTGAGAAATAAGAAATACAGGTAATGGGGTATAGAAATTTATCTGACCCTACAAGGAAAGAGAGAAGATGGGGATAAGGGAAGGGTGGGATGTAATAGAAGGGAGGGAACATTGAGGGAAGGGGTAATCAGATTGCAAGGTGTTATGGGGTGGGGAGAGGGGAGAGATGGGGAGAAAAATTAGAACTCAAAATTTTGTGGAAGTGAATGTAGAAATCTAAAAATAAATGAATAATACTATTAATAAATAAATAAAAAGGAAAAAGGAAAACAGATATGATAAAATCTGCAAAATTCCACCTTAGTGAATCCTTCAGCAGTAATGATGGGAGATGGTGTCCTCAATTTTCTTTGGGACCAATCTTGTTCATTATAATTTTTGTAGCATTCTTTTCCAATTATTTTCTGTCATTTTGTTCTTTCCATTTACATTTGTAATAGCAATTGGGTATATTATTTTCCTGTCTCTATTTTCTCTCCACTATGCCAGAGATGATATTCTGCCGCTCTAGAATTTGTTGAGGGTCATTTTTTACAGGTATTTTGTGGGCTGTGGGGAAGCACTAGAGTATATGCATCTTTCTACTCTGCCATCTTGGCCTTTTTCTTTTTTTTTCTAAAAAATATTAAGCATGATAGCTCCCCGGGAAAGAGTGTAGGAGAGAAAAACTCTGGGAAATTTTAACGACATAGTAAAACAAAAAAATATTTTTAAAAATTATTTTAAAAAGAAAAATGTGATAATAGAGATGTTAAAAATGTATAGGATCAAAATAGAGGCATAGATAAGTGAAGTGATTTGCTGAGAGACTTAAAGGTAGTGGGTATTGAAGGCAGAATAGAACCTGCTTCCTTGACTCAGTTTAAAGTTCACTCAGCCTCTCATAGTAATGCTAAGTATCTATTTACGTTTTCAACAGTAGATCCATTCTGAGCTGCAGACAAAGTTGAAAAAGAGAGAATGCCCAGAACAATGAAAAGGACGTATGATGTTCTAAAAGTTTAGAAAAAACATTCTCTTCAAAGTAGAAAATCTGAAAATCAGAGATTGCAAACTTTGAAAACAAGCAAAAGTAGGAGCTTAAAGAAAAACAAATCATTATCCTATTTCATTTGAAAAGAAAAAGAAAAAAAAACTAAATCACCTCTATAGAAAAAAAAAACAAAAGCAGAATTTGTGACAAATGTAGAATGAAAAACTCCTAGAAGACATTTTGTTCAACTATACATCAATAAAACTGAAAACTTAAATTTAAATGCATTAGTATTTATAAAATAAAAGTATTCCCACACTAACAGAAATAGAAATCTTAAATAACAGAAACTTAGAAAATAATTGAAAAACTTACCAATAAGCTTACAAAGAATAAAACCTCAGAACTAAATGGATTTGAAGAGAATTTTATCAAATGTTCAAAGAACAAGTATTTTAATAATACTGCATAAACCACATGACAAAATTAGAAAAAGAAGATATATAAATTCTTTTCATGATGAAAATATTACCTTAGTCCCTAAGCTAGAGAAAGTCAAAACAGAGATCGAAAACTTTAGACCAATGTCTCCAAAATATATTGATGGAAAAAAATAACAACACTAAAGTGAAATACTGGTAAAAAGGCTAGAAAAGTATATTAAAAACATCTTATACTGTGGCAAGGTTTTATTTATGCTAAGAACATGTAGTTGGTTCAGCATCATAACCAACATAATCATAACCCATCATATTAATAATAAAAACAAAATAATATGATTATATTAATAGACACAAAAAATACAGTATCTATTTCTGTTTTAAAAAAAGAAACTACAGTGAAACAAAGGAATGAGTTAACCTTTACTTCTTTCTAATTAATATGCATGCAAAATGAAGAGCCAACATTACTTGTTTTGAATAAAATTACAGATTAAAAAATATATCTATTATCATCACTATTAGAAGTGATAGTTTATTTTGAGGAACTTCATTAACTAAAATTAATTAGTAAATTCAGCAAAGTTACAGATTATAAATCATATATATATATGTATATATATATATACGCATCATCACTTCTGTAAATCATCAGCTGAATCCACCAAGAACACAAAGAAAGAGAATTATGTTGTTTTTTTTTTTTTTTAAAAAGAGAGAGTTAATTTTAAGTACTGAATAGATAAAATGCTTGGCAGTTTATCTGTTAAGACACACAAAGGAACTATATGATTATAGTTACAAAACACTTTGTGAAAATAAAGATAGGCTTTAATAATTCAATAAAATGCAACTAAAATGAATGTACTTATTCAGTGCCCCACAGCTCAGTCTTCCACGGCTTAAATTATTAAGTAGAAAAAAGAAATAAAATTCATCTGGAAATAGAAAATCTCAAGAATTCTGAGGAAACATGTCAAAAAGAGGAAAAGGAAGGGAGACTAGCAGGACTGCACATTCAACCGCACTGTGAAGCAGACATCATCAAAATGACGGATACTCATTAAAATTTCGAGGCTTATGGGGGAAACAGGTTAAGTACATCAAACATAGAAACAAAGAGATTTCATATCCTAGAGTTCAAAACATCCCAAGTCACTAACTAATGGTTTAAGCATTCAGAATTTCCCCAAAACTGTTAAGAAATCTAGAAAGCAGTTTGGCAGACATTAGGTTTAGATGAAAACCTTACAAATAGGGCAAGGTTAGCTCCAAATGGGAACACAAAAACAACATAATTAAGAGGGAAAAGAAAGCAATTTCCATGAAGATGTATGGATTGGAGAGGATGTTTGATCAATAGGGAATTAGAGAAGATGAAAGAAGATAAAATGGATAATTTTGATTTCATAATTGAAATTTTTGAACGTGCAAAATCAATGAAATAGAAGTTCCAAGGGCAACAGGTAACTGGAAAAATAATCTTTACAGCCAGTTTATCTTAAAAAGTTCTAATTTCCACAATATAAGGAACTGATTAAGATTTATAAAAATAAGGTACTAGTAAAAGGATAGTGAAGAGTTTTTAAAAAGAAGAAATCAAATCTATCAGCAACCATATAAAGTGCTTGATATCATTAAAAATCACAAATTATGGCAAATCTAAAGTTTTACCACAGAGTTGACAAATTTAACAACAGTAAAAAAGGAAAGTCACAGGCTATGGTAAAATAGCATATTAATCCGCTGTTAGTGAAATTATGAATTGGTAAAGCTATTCTGGAAAGCAATTTGAAACAGTCCAAAATGATACTACAATATGTAAAAGCTTTGCCCCGAAAAAACCTTCTACTAATCCAATACTCCCAAAGAAATCAAAGAAAGAGGAAAAAGAACTCTATCTATCTATCTATCTATCTATCTATCTATCTATCTATCTATCTGTCATTTTTGTTTTAGAAAAGAACTGGAAATTATTGAATTTTATTCTTGTAAGAAATGGTTAAACAAATTAAGGTATGTGAATTTGATATAAAGGGAAGCTACTTGTTGCATGGATAGAGTCAAGAAGACTCATCTTCATGAGTTCAAATCTGGCCTCAGACACTTACTAGCTGTGTGATCCTGGGCAAGTCACATAAACAAGCTTCTCTCAATTTCCTCATTTGTAAAATTATCTGGAGAAGGAAATGGCAAGTCACTTCAGTATCTATGCCAAGAAAGCCTAAATAGAAGCAGAAAGTTGATCCATACCATAATACCATTTATTCTAAAGATACCTTTATCTTCTTGTAGATGCTTCCAACGATCTGATTTCCATCCTTACAAATGCCATGTTGCTCTTCTTGTCTCTGTCTGAATTTCTGATCCCTCTGGAGTGGGTCAATTCTGGGCTTTCCTCCTGTAACTTTCTTCTTGCCTTCTTTTATTTGATCTTCGTTGAATCCAATGTCTTTTAGTGTTCTTTCCTTGGACTTTCCCTTCATTTGACTAGGAGTTTATCCATGTCAGGGTTTCCTTAACTTTCCCTTTCTATTGTTTCCTTATTTTACTGGGATTTGTTGCTATTTTGAAGTGATGAGCTTAGTAACAAACATTAACTGAAATCATCTGAGTAAATCACCTGCCACTGCATATTCTCCCAGACAAACCATTATATGTCTCTCTATCAGTCAACAAGCCTTCATTAAGGTCATACTGCACTATGCACTGGGCACTATACTAAGCACCATTAAACTGGGAGGAGAGACAAACAGAAGCTTATTTTCTTCTTGGGCAGGCAATGTTCGCCCAAATAAATACCCAATGCAAGTAGGTATATAATACATATTCACATTTATAAATAGGGTGTTAAAACAACTTTCATATATATATATATGCATGCATATTTTGATATGTTGGTATATTGTGTATATGGTCTGTGTACATCTGCTTACATATAGATATCTGTTATGTGCATGTGCTTATATCAATACACACTTGTATTATGTCAATTTGTAATACATACACATATAAATGTGTGCATGTGTGTGCATATATGGTATATACATGATGTGCATATACACACATGCATGCGTGCGTGCATGCATACATACATACATTATGAATGTATGTTTCATTATATTTGAGGTGAGTTGTACATCCACGCCTTCTCTGATCTTTTATCCCTTCTTATATAATTGACATTTTGGAGCCGAGTGCTTCTGGATACTATTCTTTTATACAAATTCCCTTTCCCTCCCAAGTTTGGGACAACTGTGACTGCCATCTCTGCCTTCCTTAAAGTAATTGATGGGAAACTTGAACAGACAGGGCTAGAGACAGATTCTGCAGAACTCCATCAACAACCTCCCTCTGAGCTGACATGAATACATTAATAACATATCTTTGGCTAATTCCTTTAACTAGTCCCTAGTTCAACTGAGTACATACATTGCCAGAGGCAGGTATAGAGCGCAGAGGATAGAACTTTGGGCCTCTAGTTAGGAAGACTCCAGTTCATAATCTGGTCTCAGATACTAGCTGTGTGGCCTTGGGCAAGTCACTTAACCTCTGTTTGCCCCAGTTTCTTTGATTGTTAAAAGGGCATAATAATAGCACGTACCTCCCAGGGATGTGGTGAGGATCAAAGGAGATAATAATTGTAAAGAGTTTAGCCCTGTTGCCTGGTACACAGTAGACACTAGAGACATGTTTCTTCCTTTGCCCGCCTTTCCCTTGAGGGCAGGGACCATTTCATTTTTGTTTTTCTATCTCCGGTGCCTAGCACAGTGCCTGGCTCCAGTACATGTGGGAGTTTTACAAAGACTTGCTAATGGATGGATGGATTGTTTGATGTAGGGAAGTGCAAAGAACATGTTTTTGAAGTTAGAATATTTGGATTTAAATCCAGCTCTGAAAGATGTCATCTACAACATGACCACGGGCCAGTTACTGAACCACTCACAACTTCAGTATCCTCCCTTTCTCTGGCAATGGAGAGTCCAGAAATAGAATTCTTTCCTGCATTTACTATTGTGCTATTTTTTTTTTCTGTGAATAACCAATTTCGCCAACAGACCCACAAAGTTTACAGTCAGGTGGCCTCAGGAACTGAGGAACTCAAAAAGCAAAAAGATTTCAGGATCAAGCTCAGATCAAGAAAATTCAGACTGATTCAGGGTTACAAATACACATATAAGCATGCAGGAGAATAAATGAAAATTGGAATACATTCAATAAATAATAAATTGGACTGTTTTATCGCATTCTCATTAGGAATTAAATTGTGATGGGAAGATTTTGGGAGGCCATGTCCCCAAGATGTTACGGAACTACAAAAGGTAAGCATATAAAAATGTTATTTACACCCAAACATTCCTAACTTCCATGTGTTTTATGTGCAAATTGATTAAGATATCACTTGAAGCTTCTGATGTGAATCAAATAATGATAATTAAAATGCGGAACAAATCTCACAAGTAAATGGCAGAAAAAAAATTAGTAATGGTTTCTATTTCCCAGGGGGAAATGTAGCATTGTGAGAAACGAGCTAGCTTTGGACTTAGAAGAGTTGGGTGCAGATGCTGCCTGTGTAAGGTGACTTAAGTCACTTTCCCATTTTGTTCCCCAGTTTCTTCCTATGTAAAATGAGGGAGCCATGGACCCAGAGGGTTCATGGATAGATTGGGTGTGGGGATTGTGTGTGTATGTGTGTGTCTGTGTGTGTATGTAGTCTTAGACTGGTAAATAAGAACAAAAAATAATTTTTGTTTTTATTTTTGGCAATATTTTTGTGAGATTTACTAAGCATGTGTCTTTACAATATCTGCCTGGAATGTTTTTGCTTTATTTTATTACTAATTAGCATTTCTTTTGAGTTATCTTAAAATTGTGAGTCAAAATAAATGCCCCCTAGTGGACAGTTTACTAGTGAGTTCACTGTCCTATGGATACAAACCTGTTAACTGGAAGGAACCAGGAACCAGGCTGCTTTTCTGATTACACCAAAACCACATTTTACCTTTCTTTCAATGTCCAGTCATTCCCTATATCAAAAAGACCTCTTACATACTGTGAACGATCTTAAATGTTAAATATTTTCATTTCGGAAATTCTCATTTTTTCTCTTTTTCTACAAAACATAATTCCTAAATGAGAATTCCATGATACATTTACAAATTTTAATTTTAAGAAGAGAGTCGCAGTTTCCATTCTTTCTAATTCTTTGTTCTTCCCCCAGTTGCTATTTTATATCGTCGTCTCTCCACCCTCACCCCCACTCCCAGTTTGCACAACACTAAATATGTATGTTTGTGTATGTATGTGTGTAGATGGGTATACACACATACACACATATATGCGCAATATACAATAGGCTAACAAACCCCTTGCTGCATCCTTAAGTTCATATTTTAAAATTATACATTTTCAAGTTTAAATTTATTTAAATGAATAATTAACTACATTATTGAAAAATATTAAAGCAACATTTCAAGATCCATAAGATGAATATGATGCACTTAGAATTATATGGTAAGAATGAATTAGACCAAATGCTTATTGTTTGATTGATGGCCAGAAGAGTCAAAGTACAAATTTAATTATTTTTCAAAAAGATATAAAAATGAACTACAAAGGACATATGAAGAAAGATGCTATCAAAATCCAAAAAAAGAACTGATAAATAGAAGTATATATTAAATACTTTGACATATGTAGATATATGTGTATATATGTGTATGTTTACACACACACATGTATACACATTTGTGTCTAATGGTAGCCATCTCTAGGATAGGTAGACAGAAGAAAAAAAGGAAAAAAATGTGATAATTTTGTTGTATATTTGAAAGGAAGAGCAAGTTGTGCCTAGTAGATTTTCAGTTATATCTACAAAATCATCTTTTTTTATTGCACTATGTTTTATTCTTGCTGTTTTCCATAAATTAAAAATAATTTTTTAAAATACATCATGTTATTTGTTAAGTACAGGCTGTTTAACCATTCTAGGAACATTATATTTTGTATAGATCTTAAATATCTCTTGCTAATTCCAAATGCCCAAATGATGCTATCTCTTGAAAATAAGATATAATATGAAAAACCATTCCTGTGCTCAGGGTCCACTGAATTTTCTCCATGAAATGGACATGTTTTGATATTTCTTCCAGAGAAAAGTCTAAACATCAGATGTTCTATGCAAGACCTACTCTCTCTTAGGAGAAAATCGTAGTTCCCTAGACACTTTCTCCTGAATGTCCACATTTCCCCCACCCATTCTTGGAACTCTTTGGCATTTAGGGTAAATGTGTCTTTAAATCAATGGTAATATCTGGAAATACGTGAGCTGTGAAGGATATTCTGTGATTCGAACACTCTAACTTTCCATCGGTTGAGCTGTTTGCTTTTCATTAAACTTTTCCCTACCAATATGATTCTTTCAATGAATGAATAGCTTTTGTCACTTTTCAAAATAAGAGCCCACCGACAGATCCTCCATATTTTTTCCGAACTATTTCATGAACAGCTCTACCAAATAAAAGTATGCCTGTCTCTTAAGCTTTCCAAAACACAGCTTGTCGTTAATTGCTAAATTCATGTGCAGTAGAGTTCCCAGGAATTTCCTTCACACACATAAGTTTACCATAGAAGCTGGAAAGGCTATATGGTGGATTCCAAGTATGGAGAGAGAGAGAGGCAGAGAGAGTGGGAGCAGAGAGGGGGAAAGGGGGAGGAGGGATAAAGTAGTAGAGAGACAAAGACAGCCACAGAAACATAAAGAATGAAACAGATATATAAAAAGAAATACGGAAAGAGTGAAACAGACCCAAAGATAGTGTGAAACAAGAAGGGGAGATAAGCATTCAAGGTAATCAGATCCTGTGAGAAAGACAGGCTTAGAACAGATAGAATGATAGACAGAAAAAGAATGAAGATCTGCAGGAATTTCTATGGTTATCTAACATTTAGAGTCACCATGAAGACATGAATGTATATTCTATTTTTCAAGCTAAAATGGAACGAATGGGGTTCTTGATCTTTAGGTAGGACAATCCATGTGTCCCCAAACCTTCTGGAAGTGTTTTGGAATGCAATGTGATGAGGGAAGGGGAGAAGGTGCCACATTAATTATGTAAAGTCATGGCACATCATCCCAGCGACATATTTTGACTTCTAATGATGGCTTTTTGTCTGAACAGGAAGATCTTGGGCCTCGACAGTAGAGAAAGTTATACATTTTATCTAAAAAAAAAAGCAACTGCTTGCCTTCTCTCTCCTTTTGTATAGATTAAGCCTCTGTTTTGACACCTTTAGCTCCCTTGCTCTTCCAAAACAAACCAAAAGCTAAAACGTCCTAGAGAAACTTAAAGAAATTTGTGTTCTCCTTTTTTGTTCTATCTTTTAGAATAACAGGATTGAGTTAGAAATGGAAAATGAAAGCCTTCTATCATAGAAGTCTACTTCAGTGACAGAGGACTGGCTTGGAAAAACACAGAAAGGATTCCGTAAAAATGCTCTCCAATGATGTAGCGCTGGTGGGTTTCATTGGCCGAATTCAGGAAATCACACACACGTCAAGCAGCTCCATTTTCAGTGACAGTCCTGAGAGACACGCCTTGGCATTGGCTGGCATGGTCACCAAAGGCCCGCACTGGCATTTTATGGGACACAAATGATAGCTCTGCTTCTGAGAGTTTGTAATTATTTAATCAAACCCAGACGGTGGAACCTAGAGGGATATCATGTATCCTTCTAAAAGAGGAAAAAAGGCAAACTGTCCATGGTTTACCAACAATGGAGGAAGGCAACCCCTTAGGCCAGCCTGAGTCTTTTACCAGGGATGGCCAAAGGTTTTAGCATGGCTACTTCCTGCCCACAGTCTGCCTTATCCTGAAGGAGGCATATAGTTAGGCTATAACTGGGCAACTTACTCCCTCCCACCTGCTTTGATGTGCTGGGGCCAGTGGAAGGGAAATCAATTACTTCTGTTTCCTTTCAGGGACTGAAATCAATGCCCAGTTCTATCCAGGAAGTAGCTCTTTTGACAGACTATTTCTCCATGACACACATTTATAAATGGCGCATGCCTCTCACTTTGTATTTATATTTCCAATCTGGAAGATTACAGACCTGTTGGGTTGGCTTCCTCAGCTAAAATGTTGATAATGAACAGGGGTGGGTTCAGAAATAAATCCCATAGCATGCTCTGTTTGGTGCCAGGCTGCAGCATACAGGCCCAGTAATGTTCCCTGGACTCTGCTCTCTAAATCAGCTTTCAATTCTGTCCAAGCTTGATGGAAAAAGAAAGTGGGGGGGTGGGGGGAACTTAAAAAAAAGTTTTCAAAAGCAGGGATTGTGTGTTGCTGTTAGAACAAATTGTTAAATTAAATTAGCGTTACATTTCATTCCTAGCCCCTAGGAGATTCAGGGACTTATAGAAGGTGCTCTCTTGAATTTGGTCGTTAAGTGTAAACTTAAGCTTTCTGTTTTCCAGCCCAAAGAAAAGATGCCTGGACTGGTGATGTCATAATGGCGTCCTTTTCAAAGAATATTAAGTTAAAGGAAAACACCATTGGATAAACTGACTTCAATATAGTTTTGAGATAGAGAAATAAAAAGGTAACTCCTCAAAGTGTCTGTACTATTCAAGGAGAAATTATTTCAGTCTAGATGGGTAGATCTTCCCTTGACCAGGCAAAACAAATGAGACCCTGTCCAGGGTGTCAGCCCATTATGACAAGATTCTGAGTCAGTTTTTCCTTGGGAATTTACTCACATTCTCATTGTTCAGGAGACATAAGATGGAGATCAGGAGATCAGCTGCTGGGCTTATTTTTTTTTTAATCACATGGACTCATGTGAAGACAGTCCTTCTCCCTGCCCCACCCCGACCCTCATATAAACTCTGTAAGATGTTAGTTTCAGAAAAGATGTATAACAGATATTTAGCCTTATGTCTCAATTATTAGCTTGGTATTTGTTTGTTTCATTTTGTTTTTAGAACCCAAGGCTTTGAAGTGGAAAATACCCCAACAACATAGTAAGATAGTCACATAATGGTTCCTCCCTCCTGGAAAAAGCCCACAGGTTTTACAGATATAACTTCAACTATGCTTTTTTTACATATGTAAAGAAAGCTGTATCTTGAGAAAATAACCAAGATAAAATTCATTTTTGTAAATATTTACAAAAAGAATGTTATTTCCCAAGGAAAGAAAAGCTCAATTTAAAAAAGGGGGGGGGGGATAGCATTGTTTTCCTATTTTTTTGCCTTTTGGCTTTTTTTTTTTAAAACTTTGTCTTTCTCCTTTTTACCCCAATTCATCAGAGTCTGTGTCTTTTCCTGCAGACTGGGCTGGCAGTGGGCATGTGAAGTTTCGTGACTGTGAACTGTTTGGACCCAGGCTCCTTCCCATGATGCAGAAATGCATTTTTTGTTTCTTCTTTAATGGGCTTTTTAACAGGATAATAATCTTCTTTTTGCCCTTATTTTATATACCTCCAGTAATGCTAAAATCATTTATATAGAATCCATAATTAAAGAAAGATGTGGACTCATTTTACAGGTTGCCGTCAACACTCCAATTTTGTTTTATAAATGAATTAAAAGGAATTCCGGTGAGTGGGAGGGGCAAGGGGGAGGGGGTTCCTGTTTATGGATACATGAGGGCCAGAAGATGCTCCTGAGTTTCTCCGATCCTCTGAAGATCCCTAGACAGTTCTTTTGAGAAGAGCTTTGACTTTAACTTGGGCAGGCTCTGCTATCTGCCTTAGAGGATGTGCCTCAGTTTTCAAAGAGCTCATTTCTTCCTGATAGCCTAAGTAGACTGAGGAAGGACCCATCTATATATTTATTACTTTTTCAGCCACTCTTGTTCCAACAAAACTTGTCTCCTTTGTTTTCTAAGTAATAGTCTATTTCTAGGCTTTTGTCCTGGCTCTTCCGCAGTGCCTGGCAGACACTCTTTCCTTGAACCCATTTTGTTTTGAATCTTCATCTCCTGGCTTTACTGACTTCAGTCAAATCTCAATTTAAGTCATTTACCAACCTTCTGCAAGAAGGCTTTTCTGTCCCCCCAGCCCCTGGTGCCTCTGCCTTCTGTCCTCTGGTTATTCCCAATGTATCCTCTCTCCATTGTGTTTGTACATAGTTCCTTCATACTGTTTTCCCCATTCAATTGTGAACTAAGTATTTGAGAACAGGGATGATCGTTTGCCTTTCTTTGTATCTCCGGTATTTAGCACAATAGCTAGCACATAGTAGGTATCTAATTATTACTTATTGATGGATAAAATACTGAAATTTCTTAAGAACTTAAGTGTCACCTCCTATAGGAGTCCTGATCCTCCTATTTGCTAACGCAATTCTCCCCAACAACAAACAAGCAAAAAAGTTTTGGAGTTTACTTTGTACGTATTGTGTATTTAATTATAAAGAGTGACATGGTATGGTAGAAAATGTCTTTGATTTAACATCAGAGGATTTGGGTTCCCATCCAGACACATTACCTGGTCACCCCGGGTAGGCCCCTTTAACTCTATGGTCCATAGTTTCCTCATCTGTACAATGAGGGAAATGGAATAAATGGTCTCGGAGGTCCACTGCAGATCTAAACTTTGTGTTCTCTCAATATACCTCCCAGGTCCACTGGACAAATCATTTTCATCTTAGATTTAGATTGTCAAATGAAGGAAGGGGAGAGGGAACAGGTTACACTTGAAAGTCTTATCTGAGCCAATCAGAAGAAAGAAGAATACAGACAGAGACACACTCACATAGGTACTGGAATATATCTTAATAGGAGGGAAATAGAAAAAGCGAGACAGAAAGAGAGAGAGAGAAGAGAGAGAGAGAGAGAGAGAGAGAGAGAGAGAGAGAGAGAGAGAGAGAGAGAGAGAGAGAGAGAAGATTAAAAGAGAAATTCATCTGAAGTCAAACAAATTCTTAAAGAGGAAATAGGAAAGTGTAGGCAAAATATAAGAGATTAAGACAGAAGGAAATATACAATTAATAACTATAACTGTGAATTTGAAAAAGTTGAACTCATCCACAAAACAGAAGAGGACAGCAGAACGGATTAGAAAATAAAATTCAGCACTGTGCTCTTTATAAAAAATATACGTGAAATAGAAAGATGCACACAGCGTTCAAACAAAGCACTGGAGTAAAATTTATTATGCTTCTACTAAAATTTAAAAAAGGCAGGAGTAGAAAGCATAATCTCACACAAAGGGACAGAAAAGACATTTAAGTGAAAGAGATAAACAGAGAAACTACATTTTGTTAAAGGTTGATTGAAAATACTGTTTTTATCCTTAGCAAACACATATGGACCAAATAGCATAGCATGTAAATATTTAAAGGAAAAATTAAATGAAGTAAAAGGAGAAAGAGACAATAAAACTCTAATAGTAAAGGGCCTTAATTCACTTCCTCTCAGATTTAGATAAAAGAAGCAAACAGAGAAAAAAAAAGAATTTCGGTATTTTTTTGTTACATATGGCAGATCTCTACAGATTGTTACATTGAAATCCAAAGGAATATATATCTTTTTTAGTTAACGTAGCACTGTCACAAAAATTCATCCTATGTTAGAGCTTAAAAACCTTACAAACAAATACAGAAAAGTAAAAGTATTAAGTGCATCTTTAATGGCACACAGTACAACAAACATTGTATTTGATAAAGGGTTTCCAGTGAAATAATTTTAGTTGTTCACTAAACAATTTGATCCAAAGAAAAAAAATCATAATCCATTATTTCATCAAAGATAATGACAGCAATGTTACACCCATAACAAAAATTTGAGAAAAAGCTGAAGTTGTTTTTTAGGAGAAATGTGTGTGTGTGTGTGTGTGTGTGTGTGTGTGTGTGTAACTGCTTTTATCAATAAATAGAAGAAAGAAAGCAGGTCAACAAATTGGTTATAAAACTAATAATAACTAGAAAACTAAAAAAAACCCACCAAAATGTAAATTCTGAAAATGACAGAAAAGATTCATAAAATGGAAAGAAAAAAATATTTGTTCTTATAAATGAGATTAAGCTGTTTTAAAGAAAAAAATACTATAAAACAAATAATCATTACATAATTTGATTTTAAAAATAAAGAAAACCAAATTAACAATATCACAAATGAAAATCATGAATTCACAACAAGGAAAGAATTAAAAAATATTAGGAACTCTTTCATCCAGTAATAAGAAGACAAAAATGACAATCTAAAGAAAATGGATGTTTATTTTAAAAAAGGTAAAACATTCAGATTAAGAAAACATGGAATAAAAGGTGGAAATGGTACAATTGTAGAAAATTTATAAAATAAATTATGAAAATATTAATTTATTTTAATAATAAATATAATATAATAATATTATAATATAATATTAATCATGTAAGGGGCCATACATAAAATTTCAGAGGTAGAAACAGTGCTAGTTAGATTTTTAAGCAAGTTCTATCAAATATTTAAAGAATAATTAACTCCAACACTGTTTAAATAAATAGGAAAGAAAGGGTTCTGTTTCGTTATTTCTCTGACATAAATAGGGTCTTGATACCTAAACCAGGGAAAGTAAAAACAGAAAAAGAAAACTATATACAAGCATTCCTACGAATATTGATGCAAAAAATAAATAAAATGGCAGCAAAGAGAAAACAGCAATATATCTCAAAGAACTGGCATGGGAATTGCAATTAAGATTAGAACAACCCTAGAGTACGGTACACAAAGCATTGGTCCTAGAGTCAGGAAGACCTGGTTCAAATCCAGTTCCAGACACTTACTAGCTATGTGACTCTTGGAAAGTCACTACTTACCTGCTATCTCCCTCAGTTGCCCTAACTGTAAAACAGGGAGAGCTATAGCACCTGCCTCAGAGGGTTACTGTGAGGACAGTATGAGATATTCAAAAAATGCTTCCCATAGTGCCTGCCACCTAGTACGTGCTTAAGAAGTACTTGTTTCTTTCTTTCCTTTTCCTTCCTTGTAACTAGGTTTGATTTATACTAAGATTGAAGGACTAGTTCAATATTAGGGGAAAAAATTATAAACTTCAATGACCACATTAATAATGAGAACTAGCATAATTATGGTTATTTCCATAGATGCAGGCAAAGTTTTTAATAAGATTTCATATCCATTCTTTATTTTAAAAAAGGAGCTAGAAAGTATGAGAATAAATGAATCTTTCTTTCATATAAGCAGTTTTAATTAACTGTTGTTTTTTAATCATTCAGTCATGTCCAACTCTTTATGACCCCATAGACCATAGCCCTTCAGGTCCTTTCATTCTCCGCTGTGGCTAAAAGTCTGTCAAAGTTCATGCTTGCTGTTTCCATGATACTATGAATTCATCGTGTCCTCTGCCTCCCACATTCCTTTTGCCTTCAGTCTTTCCCAACATCAGAATCTTTTTCCAAAATGCCCCATCTTCTCATTCTATGGACAAAGTATTTAAGCTTCTGTTTTGGTATTTGACCTTCCAGTGACTAGCCTGAATTAGTGTTTTTAAATAACTACAGACAGCCTAGAATACCTGCGAGTCTATTTATCCAGACATAGGGAGGAACTACATGAAAAAAATAAAAAAAAATAAATACACAAATATAGATCTAAGTAATTTGAGACATATTAATCATGTAAGGTGCAAGCCAATATCACAAAATGACAATGCTACCTAAGATACTTACTTATTTAGTACCATGTCAATCAAATTACCAAAGGATGAGAATTCTTTCTGACTCCAGGTCTCGTACTCTATCCATTATGCTACCTAGCTGACACTGTGTAAGAAATAGACATGTTTGATTAGTGGAAAGGATTAAGTATGGGATATAGAGATGCAAATGAGCACAGCAGTCTAGTGTTTAATAATGCCAAAGATCTCAGCTTTGGGGCAAGAACTCACTTTGTGACAAAAAAAAAAGTTGGGAAAACTAGAAATTTGTCTGGTCGAAACTAGATGTAAAAAATACTTCACACTAAATAAGAAGAAAAGCAGAAGATGAGTACATGGCTCAAACACAAAGGGTGATATTTAAAAAAAAAGATCAAGAAGAAATTACCTTTAAGATGTATGACAGGAAAATATTTCAAGATTAAATAAGAGAAAAAAGATAACACAAATTATAATGGATGCTTTTGATTGCATGAAATTAAAAGATATTTTGCCCAACAATACCAATGAGGCTAAAATTAGATAAAAAACAGGAAACAGGAGGAACGGACCCTTTCCAGCAAGCTTCTCTGATAAAAATCTCATGTCTTTGATAGAGAATGGATTCAAATCTATCAGAATAAAAAAGCATTCACCAAAAGATCAATGGCCAAAGGATATGAATAGGCATTTTTCAGAGGAAGAACTCCAAATTATCAACAGTCATATAAAAAATGCTCTAATGTATGACTGTCAGTCAGTTATTGCACTTTGCTGAGATTGGGTCATCTCCAATCATCCTGATGAATATCTGATCACTGGATTCAGATGGCTCTGGAGGAGAAGAGAGGCTGGTGACCTGCACAGCCCTCCCTCACTGAAAATAAAGTTAAGTGCAAGTCATGTCATCATGTCTCTGATGGCATGGTCTTCTTCACCAACAAAGTACGAACACACACACACACACACACACACACACACACACACACACACACATATAAAGAAATGCAAAATCCTATCACCTGATCTCAAAGTGCTTACATTTTGATAGGGAGAGAATACGTCAGTAAGTGTGTCCATACAAGATACAGAGAGAAGAAGGAAGGTAATCCTGTATAGAAGGCACTAGAGGTTCTACTGCCCACAATGAAAAGAATGAAAGTGGACTACATGGGCTCTGTGGTCCCTTATTGAGTTAAATATATAATCATATATGTATGCATGATGTTGACACCTCCACTGAGGGTAGAAACTGCTTTGTTTTCGTCTCTGTCTCTACTGCCTAGGATATACCTGGCACATGGGAGGCACTTACAGAGTGATTGTTGAATATATGAATGTTGAAGGGTATTTTAGGGTACCTTTAGTACATTGTGATCATGTGTGGTCCTTTTTGAGATGCTAATGCTAAGGATTTTCAAACTTGTGAGTTAAGAAACATCATTCTAATTCCGTCATGGCACAATGTAATCCAAATACCTAGTCAGATGATTGTTTTTTGCCTACTCTGTAGGAGGCTATGTTTTTGTCTTCATTGAGCACAGGATTATGGAGTGAAAAGGGGGGTTGGACATCCAAAGAACCTACCTTTACGACTTAGTAGTAGGGAGCAACTGCTTAGTTTCATTCTCATCATCTGAAATGTGAATAATATTCTCTGCTCTTCCTTCCAGGGTTAGAGTAAAACTCACATGACTTCATTCAGCACTTATTAAGTACTTCCTCTGTGTAAGGCACTGGTCCAAGTAGTCAGCATGCAAAGACAAAACTAGTCATGCTCCAAGGCAGCCTAAGGGTTATTGAACTTATTTAAAAATGGGAGAGCAGAATTAATTTGGCAGCTAAATGATAGAATCAATAGAGTTTGAGTCTCAGAGTCCAGAAAACTTGAATTCAAATGCTAGCTCAGATACTATCTGCATGATCCTAGTCAAGTCACTTAACCTATCTGTGCCTCAGTATGCTCGCTTGTAAAATGGGGATAACAGTAGTACCAACCTGTCAGGGGTGTTGTGAATATCAAGTGACTTAACATGTGTGATGTACTTTGCAAATCTTAAACTGTCATAACAATGCTAGCTATTATTATTTGTGATGCATTCATGGTATACTGGATATGATTAGGTGGCAACATATTAACAGTAAAAGCCGGTGGAAGCATGACCAACAAATGAATACGTTTGGAAGAAGTAGTATAAAGAATGCCATTGGAAAGCTATATGCCCACGGGCAGGTGAAACTGCCTATGCCAGAGACTGAGAAATGCCAGGTGGGTGGCCAGAATGACCGTTCATGGATATTCATCCAGTACTTTAGATTTGAAGCAAAAACTGTATTTCTTCACATGCCCCTCAAGGGCTTTTCTTCCAGCAGTACTTTCACCACCCCTACACCTGAAATGCTGCCTCCCCTCTCATCTCCACTCATCAAAATCCATTTCTTCTGTCTTTCATTAGTCATGGAACTTCTAAGAAGCTTTCAGCTCTCTCTGGACTTTAATGTTCTTACCTATAAAATCAAAAGTTTGGATGAGAAGAGCTCTTAGCTTCATTCCTTGAATGATAGAACTTCAAAGTTGGAAAGGACATAAGGACCTATTTAACATAATTCATATAAAAAGTGTCTTGGCCAACACCCTCAGCGAGATTCTCATTGACCCTCTATGCTCCAAGACAGAGAGGCAGGGGGAGTGGAACATGTTCCCTGTGGAAGCAATTTGTAAAATATTAATCTACTGGAAAGAATGTTGTTGGATTCTGAAAGGTGAATCTAAATCTCCCTCTTGACACCTTTTATTCATCACTCCTCATTTTTCTCTCTGGGGTCTGTTGGGGGTGTAAGCTCAGTTCCATGTGGACAGTCTCGGGCAGGTAAAAGTGAGGACTTCTAAACCTTAGAGTTCTCATGAGGCCCCCCAGGGAACAGCTGGGAATTGAGGTGTGAGACCGGGCTATCTCGTGCATTTCCGCCTCTTCCCGTGGGAAACGTGCTGGGAGAGGGCATCCCCGCCCTGGAGATTGGCCCGGGGTCTGAGCACACCTATTGTTGTGTAACAGGCACGGTATTCAGGTGCAAACTATGCGGTGGGAGAGCTTAAGTATGGTCAGGAAAGCCTGAAGGGCTCTTAGTGCTGAGGGGCCCTTAGAGGATAGAAGGCCCCTCTCCCCTCTCTCGCTCTTCCACTTCTGCTTCCATTCTCTTACTGTAAGATCTTTGTCTCCTTGGGAGATTTCTCTCTCCTCTGGAAGAGTTCCCCTGCACATGTAACTAAGACCCTGAATAAAGCCTAACCCTTGTTCGACTCTGGAAAGTCTCTTCTCTCATACGTTTATCCGGTTTGGCCAGCGGAAGACCTGCGATAGGTAAGGTAAGACTCGGGTAGCCCTTAGGCCTCTAGGCCTGCCAGGGGTCAAATAGAACAACTCCACCGTCTCCTCCATCTAACATCCCTACACATACTTGAAGGCACCTACTAGGGCCAACATTCTCTTCTCCAGGATAAACACTCATTAGTTCCCTCAAATGTCCCTTTTCTGCATAGATTCTAGGATCCTGGTTAATCTTCTTTGGATATTGTCCAACTTGCCAATAAATAGAGCACTCAAAATGTAATGCGTTCAGTCAATTAGTCATGGCCAACTCTTTGTGACTCTGTAGATGCAAATACTGAGCATGAGGTTTTCTTAGCAAAGATGCTGGAGTGCTTTTGTGTTTCCTTTTCCAGTGGATTAAGGCAAACAGGTTAAATGATATCCCCAGGATCCACATTGCTGGTCAGTATCCTAGGTGATACTTGAGTTCAGGTTTTCCTGACTCCAGGCTCACTGCTCTATCCACTGAGCCACCTAGCTTCCTCTTTAAAATGTAATACACAATTCCAAGTATATTCAGGGCAGAGGATGACAGGATTCTCACTCCTTAGTTTTGGAAGCTACTGCCTTAAGGGGCAATATGGTATGTTGAAAACAACGTTGGTCTTGGAGGCAGGGGTGATAAGACTTCAAATCCTGCCTCCTAGATCCACTGACTGGGTGATCATGAACAAGTCATTTGGTTTCCATGAGTTTCAATTTCCTGCTCTATGAAGTACTATTAGCAATACTCATGCCTCTCCATGTTGTCGTAAAGATGAAAGACACTGATGGGATTACAGTATCTAAGCTCCAGAAATGAAGAAACTGCTTTTGTTCATCTTCATATCCCCAAACCTAATCACAGGGCCTCCTATATCATAAAGCATTAAGGTTTGCTGATTCATTCATCTGATATTTCTGATTTTCCCCAAAAAGATATTTTTTAAAAATAAGTTTAGTTGCCCGACCTACAATTCTAGGTCTATTCTGCACAAGTTTATTCTGCATAAGTCTAGTCCATTTATCAGGTGGCTCTGGATGCTGCCAGTGCCTCCATTGATTTTCCAGGCTTAATAGAGTATCTGAAAGGAGGCTGTTAGTCAACTGGTATCAAGTCCACTTCCCAAAGAGTCCCTAAAATTCTATTTTACATGCCAACTATTTATGTGGATGGAATCTTGGGTGTTTGCCAATTAAAGAATTACGATAGACTCAGAACAAATATTTTAAAATCTTATGGATAAAAACTCTACACTCCAGTTATAGTGGAAGAGTCATAAGCTTTCTGTTGTCTTTCATGAATTTTACCTCCTACCCCTAAAATATGTTTCTTTCCCTCATTGTCACATGTTAAAATTCTTATCCATCGAAGTTTTAATACCCCCTTTCTATATTTGAATTTATTTTGTAATTATTTTTGTGTTTTTAGGTTCATAGAACCAGAGATCAAGGGTCAGCAACCTATATGCTGAGTGCAAAACTCAGCCCCCGTTTTGTATTGCACAAGAGCTAAAAATGTTTCTTACATGTTTTAAACACAATAAAACTGTACAGAAAAATGTAAAAATCATTCTTAGTTCAGAGGCCATCCAAATCCAGTCAGTGGGCAGGATTCAGCCTGTGGGGTCCTAATCTTGATGTTGAGTGTAAGGATAGTGGTTGCTTAACTGAACTATTTTAAATCACTCCCCTTCATTTAAAGTAACTATCAGAATGCTACGCCTTGAGAGATTAACCCCATGAGGACACTTCTATATTGAGTCAATCAATCATAGGCTTTAGACTAAGCACAGGAAAATGTCTTGGTCAATTTAGATGGTGTTGGGAAAGCCACTGAGAAATTTGTTTGATCCTTCAAAAGAAACCCAATCTAATTGCTTGAGGGGCCTGGCCTGTGGACCTTATATAAGACTAGTCCAGTAGTTGGGACTCAGGAAATTTGACAGTCTGTTGGTGGAGAGGAGAAGGGGCTAAGTCTTTGAGAAGGAATTGCTTTGGGAAGAAAGGGTACTGCGGGAGAAAAAGAATAACCCTGTTCTTACATGGTCTAACACTGTGTGGGCACCCCCTCCATGATAGAGATTGCAGCGTGTCTGTGCCAGCCCACCCAGTGTGACTCTTATCCATGAGTTATTCATAAAGAATGCTCCAAATCCAATGAATCCCTTCCTCCAGGTCTCATTTTCTGTTTGTAGGAGTGCAACAATGAGACTAGCTACTTGTTATCCCTCCTAATTAATGAAATGAATTCCAAATGAAATTATTGACCTTTGGCACATTTCCATAACCTCAAGTTTGGGTAAATTCAATTCAGTTTGACAAACAAGTTAAGGACAAGACATTGATCTCAGTGCTGGGGATACAAGGGTGAAAAAAGAAAAAAAAAGAAACATTGCCCTCAAGGAGTTTATAGTCTCCTCTAAATCCCTATGCTACAGACCTCATCAACGTCTATTCACAAGTAACATTCATTAAAGTGACTACTAAGGATTTAATCCAACAAACATTTATTCATTGTAAGGCATTGGGTCACATTCTGGGGAAACAGACCAAAAGGAACCAGTCCCAGACCTCAAGGGCATTACATTCTTCCAGAGGAAACAACATATATATGTACATATGTATACACACACACACACACACACATATATATGTATATGTATGTATGTGTATATATATATGTATGTATGTATGTGTATATACATATATAATATTGATTAAATATTTGGGGAAAAACCTAGAGAAGATGGGAGGATGAGGGAAGGCTTCATGTACAACTTTGTCCTATAAGTGCTTTGAAGGAAACAAGATATTCTAAGATGTGAAGTTGCATGCATTTCAGGCAGAGGAGCATCTTGTGCCTAGGGATAGAGATGGTTTATGGAGTGTCATATGTAAGATAGAGAAAGAAGGCCACAAAGACTTCTATGGCAGGTGATATGACAAGGTCCTACACTGACTCTCCAGTCTCAAAGTAAAGGATATATGTAATTCAAACCAACTTCATGGCTTCAGACTATAGAAAAACCTCAGCATCCTTGGATTTGCATGTGGATCTCTCCACAGCATTCATATGGAGGGTGGCTAGATGCTTTTCCACATTGGCATCAAAAAGGTTTTCTGAGTTAGGGAAATAACATGGTACAACACAAAGATCAATGAATAGAGAGTGAGATGCCAGCTTTTTCATTTGCTACAAGGGTATCCTTAGACAAGTCAACTAATCTGTTGTGGCCTCTGTTTCCCCTACTTAAAAAGGGATTGCATTAGAACAGTGCTTCTTAAAATTTTGCATCATGGTCTGATGAAGCTTAAGAATCACTTCTCTGAATAATATTTCTTACCTACATTCATAATTGAGGGAAGTGTAAAGTGTAACTAGAAGTTAATGAAAATAAATTTGCAATTTTCCTGTCCAAAGTGATGGATCCCTTGAAATACATCCAGGGACTGCAGGTGATCTGTGGAACACAGAATAAAACTCTCTGATTTACATGGGATTCAGTGGTCCTTTAAGCTCTAAATCTTCAATCCTGTGATTCTGTGCTATCTGCCAAAAAGATAGACATCGTTCTTGTTGGCTCTTTCTCCTTTAGACCAACATATCTAATTCAATTGAAAAACTCTAACGCATGGCAAAGGCAAGGTCTCCTCTGATTCTCAGGGTCAGAACTGAAGATGAGGCTATCCAGACCTCTGGAAGATAGAAAAGCAGAAAACAGAAGCTTCAGAAACACTGGGTGTTCTATTCTTTCCGTGACAGTCAAGTGTGAGGGATCCAACAGTGTTCAATGATCCACTGGTGAGAGGAGATAAAGACAAAGAGGCTAGTCTGATGGTAAGCAGAAGGAGGAAACAGGAAGTTGTTATTTTGGGGGGGGGGGTGTTTTTAAGAGTATAGTTTAGGAAGCATATTGGCATGATCTTTCAGGCTAATAAAAAGCTAAATTACTAGGGAAATAGGACCTGATGTGGAAGGGGTTCTCTTAAAGTGATACTTCCATATTCAATTAGCTTGCTACTCTATTAGGCTAATATGATACTGTGCTAATACAGAGAGAGAATCAACTCTGATATGCATATTAGTGTTTGGTTGGGTCAATATCATGCACTGCCAAAGGCTACAGTGAAAGAACACGGATCTGCTAAGATAATGGTAATTTATGATTTTAGTACATTGTCCCAGGTTCTGTGCATGGAATGTTATTGTTATAGCCTCTCATGGCAGGTCTTCATGGCATCGCCTTAAATTATATGCATTCTACAAGTCTCCCTCTTCTCCAGGTTGACACTAAGCATGCATTCTAACATGCTCAGTTTACTCAACTCCTCCAGAAGGGATTACCTTCCTTTTTGCCAGCTGGAACAGAAGATCATACATGTGGTAGATTCCTATTTGTGCTCCATCCAGATGTTCTCCTTTAAATGATATCCCTATGTTGATAGCAGAGCAGGCCAATTCCAGATCCTACTCTGTGGCAAGGCTCAAATCTTGTTCTTTGTAAAGATCCATCATTTGCTGCACCTTTAAGGATGAAAGAGTAGAGATATTTTTTAGAGGAACCATTCTATCTACTGGATTCTCTCTCTTTCTCAATTGCAGATGTAAATATTCGCCCAGGCTTTCCCTCGCAAGCCTTCAAAATCCTTCACAGGGTGGCTCTATTTGTAGTGCAAGGACATTGTTCTGAGATTTGTCATTCTTCATGTTAAGTAGATTCTTACATGTTAGCACTTGCGCTTCCTTTTAAGAACATTTATGTGTGGTCTTAGGAGCATGTTGAGACGGAGATCACTCAGTGTGAGGAGAGAAGGCTGAAGACTGGAGCAAGGCTCATTTTGGAGAAATCCATTAGTGTGTCTTGAAAGATCAAGTCACTTGTTTGGATGGGAAATGATTTCTGGAGATAGGATGAAAGAATGCTTATGGCCTTATTTAAGAATTGTCTACTGGGACTATCATGGAATCTCAAGCCTGGAAGGTGCCCTGGACTTCTCCTATTCCAACTTTTTCCTGAACAAGAATTTATGCAACCTATCCCCAACTTCCTCCACTTGACATTTACCAGGGATATAAGAACTTATCTCTCCCTGAAGCCCATTTCACATTTGAATGGTCCTAATTATTAGAAAGAGAGGAAGTGGTACCATCAATAAAGAGTTCTTCTTAGGGCAGAGAAGACCTGAGTTCAAATTCCACTTCTGAAATATATTGACTGTTTGATCTTTGACAAGTCACTTAACTTCTCAGTGTTTTAGGTAACTGATCTAAGCTTCTTTATCTGGGAGGATGTATGCTAATTAAATCATATAGGTCAAGACCATAAATGTTAGGAAAAATCTTTTTCCTTGACATCAACCCTAAATATTTCTCTTAATAACTTTCTACCATTGTTCTCAGTTCTGCTATTTGAAGCCAAATGAAACAAAATATTTTCTTTCTTTTTTCCATTTGAAAGTCTGAATATGAAAGCCCTTGAAAATACTTGAATATGACTATCATGAGCCCTTATTCCAAGTTCTCTCTTCTCTAGATAAATGCCAAGATAATGGAAATTCCACTGGTCTCCACATAGCAAGATCATCAAATCCCCTCTCTGGTTACACTATAGTTCATTCTTCTTAAATGCAGCTCCTGAACTTAACACAACAATCCAGAGATGGACAAATAACATCAAAAGCTAACCTTTTTTACAGAGATTTAAGGTTTGTGGAGCACTTTACATCCATGATTTCATTTGAGCCTGTAAAGTGATTTCTATTATTACCCACTTTTAGCAGAGAAGGAAACTGAGCGTTGGAAAAGTTAAGGGATTTGTCCAGGATCACAGAGTAGCTGAGGAAGGATTTGAACTCAGTTCTTCCGAACCTCAGGTCCCTCTCACTGTCCACTGAACCACCCAGCTTTCCAGATCTAGCAAGGTCAGACCATAGCAGGATAAGCACTTCCTTAGTACTTTAATATGGCTTGTTTGCTTTACCATGTAGGGCAACTATGATACATGGGTACCCCATGTTGGACATGCACTAACATCTTAAAATCTTTTTTTCTTTAAAAAAATGCTGTTATGGATCCAACAGTCTCCCATTTTGTGCTTGTGGAATTGATTTATTTTCACCCAAGTGTAGGACACTGCATGCCACCCTTTTTCAGGACAGTTCAATGTGTGAGCCCTTTAGATAATCTTGTGAATAAATCCATTATGGTTATTCTCATAAGGATTCCTATCACCTCCTATCAGCTAACATTGTGGTAAGTTCTCTGAAGAAAGATTTGAGAACAAGCCATTCTTTTCCAGTATTCTGAATGGTTATCCCCACCTTTCCTTCTGCAGTTAGGTGGACCAGTAAATAGAGGACTGGCTTTGCAGTAAGGAAAATCAGAGTTTGAATCCAGACTCAGACAGCTACTAGCCGCGTGATCCTGCACAAAATCACTTAAACTGTTTCTGTCTCATTTTCTTCAACTCTGACATAAGGACCATAATACTTTCCACAGTTATAAGGATCAAATAATATTTGTCAAATTCTTAGCACAGTCCTTGGCACATAGTTGCTTGATTGTTGTCCTTCTTGTTCAAAGACGACCAAAATGACATCATTATGTTGGGGGTCAAGGTATAGTATATCAACTGTGGCTGATTAAACCAATATGAACTCAAAAGGCTCTACCACAGGTCAGGCACAAATAGTCCATATGAACATCTGGAGTAGAGAGGGCTCTAAATTTGTGCATCTCACATTTCTTTTGAGCTACTGAAACTCTGCTTTGCTCATTGAACACAGCTCCTTCTTTGATGCAGGCACATCATGGTGGGCAGTCCTGTGCCAATGTCTCTACCAGCAGAGAGAGTGAATCAAAATAGCAGTGTCCCAGAATCAGGGAAGCTCTGGTATGGGAGGTACTTCAGAGGCATCTAGCTTAACCTATCGCTGGCCAAGCATTACCTCTTCAAACTGCTTAAAAGATGATCCTCCTATCTCTGTTCAAAAATTTCCAAGGAAGGAGGCCCCCTACACCCCAAGATGGCTCATTATACCCTTGGCACATTCAAATTGTTAGGATTTTTTATCTGGCATCAAATCTCTTGTGTTGTTTTTTGTTTTTTTGTTTTTGCAATTTCAATCCAATGCTTCCAATTCTTCCATCTAGGAAATCTTTCCTCCCCCGGCCATATATAGCCAAAAAAGCAACATATGCTATGGGGACAGTGCACATCGTATATACCCAGAGATAATGGCAACCTATGCAAGACTTTCAACTCCAGGTAACAATGATCACAGCAGACAATATGCTTTTTCCTAATGATAACTTACATTAAGATGATGTGCTTTACTTCTAAGTCTTTCAAAGGCCTGGATATTATACCATTTAAGCCACATAATAACCACCTACACTAAATCAAATATAGGTTATTATCCCAATTTTATGAATTGGAAAATCAGAGGTGAATTGACTTTGCCCAAGGTCCATGACTGGGGAGTGAGAAAGTTTAGTCTAAGACTCTGGTCTCTTCTGTTGTGTAGTGTAGATGACCTTCAATTTTTCCTCTTAAGTGGTACTCACAAAATTGAGACTCATATATTCTGGTCTTTGATATTGACAGATCTATCCCCAAACCACCATTTTTTTTAATTTCTGAATTCCAGGTTAGAGTTTCTTCCAGCAGTATGTCTAAAGTTATCACTTCTGCTGATTCAGTTGAGCTAATTAGTGATTTGTCTTTTAATTCTCTATTTGGCAGAGGAGCCAGAAAACTGAAACAAGGGGCAGAAAAACTTACGTTCAACTTTTGGTTCATACTTTTCAAAACCTACATTCATACTTTTGGTCTATGTGATCGTGGACAAGTTCTCTTCAACTCCTCAATTCCCTCCACTGTAACGTGAGGAAAATAACACTCATAGTAGCAACTTGCTTGTGGTGTGAAGTTCATACCCTTTGAGAACTCTCTTAAACCATAAAAAAATGTCAGTTATCATGTGAGTAGAAATTCCCCTTTATGTCCAGAGTATTAAGACTTTAATAAATAACTTAGTGCTGATGCTTTTCTCAGTGATTTTATCCATTGCATATGCAGAAGGGTAAAACAACATGAGACCTCAGAAAAACTTACCATTTGAATCAAACCCAGTCCATCTTCTGGCAATCCACCTATGGGAAAATTCAAAGCCAGATGTGGTGGAACGCACAGTTCTTACTAAGTGAACAGCAGCCTAAGAAGATAATTCTCTAGTTACCATAACTACACAACCCCCAGGCACCAATACCATCAGTCAGCAAGCAGATCAGCAAGAACCCAATGGCGTCCCAACTTCATGTTAATTTAAATTACTCCAAAGGAAGATGTCCTAGTTAAATACAGGCTGGGCAACCACTTGGGAGTTAGTTAATACTTAGACTATTTAGTCATTCGTAACAATGCAATTAAGGGTGAATCATGGCTCGGCAATCCAAACAAAATCAAATTAACAAGCAAGCGGCAATTCCTTTGGTCTGGGATGTTAATTCATAACCTCCCACCATGAAGTTCTGGGCTGCAATAGCAGTGGACTCATTGTCCCCATTGTTTCTTGTTTTAGCCAAAGTCCAGGTTATAGCTATATGCTACAGTGGAACAGAGATTTTATGAAAATGTGTTGAGAACTCAGAGACTAGAAGAACTTGTGATGTTAAAAAATGAGTCAAAAATACATACATAATCTTAAAAGAAAAAGCCAAGAGGAAGGAAGTTTTAACAAAAAAACATCTTTAGGTTCTCTTGCTTAAACATGTTATCGACTACCATCCTTGGCTTTCTTCAGTACTTTTTTTTTCCCCCTTTGGAGATCTATGAGTTTAAGCAAAAAGGCATGGAAACATATGAACATACTTTTAGAGCAGGAACAGACCATAAAACTTATTTCAAATGGAGGTTCCAGGGTTCATGAATTGGTTTATTTTTTTTAATATTTTGGTAAATGATTTTCAATATATTTAGTTTCCTTTCTAGTCTTATGTATTTTGTTTGAGGCATTTTAAAACATTCTTCTGTGAATGGGTCCAGAGGGACCAGAACGTCAAAGGGGTCCAGGATACAAAAATAAAAAATAGATTATAAACTCCTGATCCAGTCCAACCACTTCATTACATAGGTGAGCAAAATGAAAGCCAGTGTGGTCATATGATTATCCTAAGTTCTGAAAGCTAATTCAATTTTCTTGTTTCCTAGAATATAGGTGGAATTTTACCCTCCCACAGCTGATGTAATGACAAAATACCCAGATGCTTCAACTGAATAAGGCAATCAAAACTATAAGTTGTGTAAGAGTCAGTCATTAATCATTCTAGAATGATTATAGTGCCTTCTCCTATGGAAGAAGATCAATGGGGCAAATATGGGGAACAGTTTTGCAATTGCTTGAAAGAATTGGACACTTTTTTGGTCTTTATATGAAGATATCAGTCAATTCAGCAGTGAGACAGTCAAGCAATGGACCAGTCTAGTGGTATAAGTGTTCTAGTTTGGAGACTGCAGTCAAGTTCCTGAGAGAGAATCACTCTTAGCAGTGGAGAAAAGAGAGAGCTCCTCTATCTCTCTTGATTTCCCCCCATCTCCTCCACTCACATTCACAGAAACCATTTATCCATCTGGGATAAGCTAAACCGGACCAGGAGGAGAAAACATGTATAGTCAGAAATATTAGTCCCTCAACAATGGCAGCTCCAGGGAACATGGCCCTTCTTGGAAGAAACATGCCAGGTATGGTTTCTACAATGGCACTGAGCCATAGAGTCTAATGCAGACATATGCTAGAGAACCAAGACTTCTGGAATGGACAAAAATTCCAATAAAAAGGTATTGAGAGAGGCTCTGTGCCACCTGGATTTGCCGTGTGTGTGCCTCACAATCTTTGAACCTTAACTTTGTGCCCCATCTCCTCACATTGACTATATTTATAAGAAAGTACACCCTAGACTTTTTAGGTGGAATGTTTTCTTACTACTCTTCTTGATAATGCCATCCTAGAAAATATCTTTGCTAAACAGTGAGTCATGGTTAGCTGATTTTTAGTAGAATGCATGCCATCAGTGCTTACAAGTTACAATGAGATTAGAGGATCATGTGATCAATCATTTAGACCTGGAATGGACTTTAAAGACAACCCACTCCAATGGCTGCATTTTCCAGATGAAGAAAGTGAGGTCCAGATGTTAACTTTAAATTACTTGGCTAGGATCATAGAGCTAGTAATGCAATATTAGCAGTAATCTATTAGTGTTACCTCTAGGACCCTGAGAGTTGGTGCCCTAGCCTGCCAATGTGAGGACTGATTCGGAGAGAAGCCTTTAGAGTGCTATACTAATCCAGGGATTTTCCAGAAAGAGTAGCAGGACAAACATTTTATTCCAATTTTTAAGATAAGAATGTTTACAGAAGGAATTAGTGACCATTCCTGAAAACTAAGCATGATGGCTTGAATGTTTCCCATCTGATTTGGACACTATCTTTGTTCTAGGGTGACCTTTGACATTTCAGTCACTATTTATGATTGAATCCTTTGGGTATTCCTCTCAGAGTCTTTTGCCTGTAGCTAAAGGAATTTGCCACTTAACAGTATCATTAGGTGGTATAGACCCCAAGGTCCTGACCAGGCTCTTGTAGTAAAAATGATAGAGATGAATCTTTAATGAAACTAAGTTACTTTTTCCAGTATAATTCCTGGATAAAATAGCAATCATAAATAGATTGATCATCTACAGAAAGGCCATCAAATGAAATGTAAATATAAAACAGGATTATAAAAGCATATAAAATCTAGGCATTTCATATGCTGCCTCTGCTGGAACATAAAGAAGTGCCTGGTATATATAAGGCACTTAATAAATGCTTGCTCACTTGAACTCATTTAACTTGCCTGAGCTTTCATTCTTTTATCAGTAAAATGGAAGCTAGACTAGATCATGTATAAGACCCCTTCCAGCTGGAAACTGATGACCTCCAACGATCAGAAATTCTTAGGGAAACACACTTGGCCCATACTCTACTAGATAACTCCCCACTTGTGAGGAAGGCACACACACATATACTTGGAGGGGAAAATTGTAGGAAGCTTATGCCATCAGCATCATGCTGGGTAGTAAGGAGAGTTCAACTGGATCCCTTTGAATTTTGTTCTATTACTTCATAACACACTCTGGGCAGTATCATGCAGTATCTATATGGTAATGATAATAAACATAAGTATCCCTTGGTTTTCTGGCCAAGTCACCCCAATGATTAATGTAGAGGAAACACAAACATGTGCATAACAGTGAAGCTTCCTGTCTGTTGCTTTTAAATGAAACCTGACTTTTTAAATTCTCTTTTCTCTATGGACCCTGATAAACACATATACACACATATATGCATAGTGTGTATAATATATACATGTATGTGTATATATATGTGTATGTATATCATATCATATCATATTATATTACCTAGGTTTTTCAATTTCTTTTCGTTCCTGTTTTATATTTGCATTTCGTTTGATAGAAATGATCAGTCTTTATATAGATGATCAATCTATTCATACTGACTTTGCTATTTTATCCTGGAATTTTGTTAGAAGAAAGTAAATTACTTTCATTAAAGAGCCATCTCTGTCATTGTTATATGGATATTACACACATATGTACATATACATACATCTACAGATAAGATCACTTGTATTACATACATATATGCATATATGCATGTGTGTATTTTATGTATATTTCCCTTCATATATACCTTCTGCATGGCTATATATACATATATATGTGCATGTGTGTATATTATATTAAATGCATATGTTTCATATGTGTGTACATATACACACCTATAGATAAGATCACTGATATTAAAGATATACATATATCTGTATGTATACATTTCCCTTCATATATATCTTCTACATGACTATATATGTATGTATATGTATACATATATTTCATATGTGTGTATACAGATGAACAGATTTTCCACCAGACACAAAATCTATTTCACTTCTCCTTCTTTTGTTTTTTTACCGTCAAAGGCTCTGTTCCATCATCAGTACTTAATAAAGACTGCAGTCATTTCCTTCCTATTTATACAAGTTCACCTGAATATCCATTTCTCTCTAAAAGCTTCTGAAACTGTCTCAAAGTTAGAAAATAATGAGTGGTTTATCACTGTGGCAGAAAGGTTGACTCCCTGCCTTCCTTACTTCTCTCACTATATGCCACCCTAACATTCATAATGGTGGTCCCTCTGGCTGAGAGATATACAACACAGAATTACAGCTTTCCATAACATTGATTCAGTTCCTACATCTCACCTTCCTCCACTACCCTTTGCCATGGTGCTGATACCTTTGATAATCAGACTCCCCCAAAGGTGAAAATACTCACTGTACAAACCTGTCAGGAAGGATGTTCTTGGTGATTGAGATTTACATTATCCAACATAAGCAGCAAGCCACTTGCCTAACTGATATTTGATCTCACAAAGACAGGGGGAGACATTTCACTTTGTTTATTCTCCACCTGATTCAGATGGAAAGGTAAGAGCCTGACAATCTTGCAGCCCCCAAGGGACAATAATTTAGTGTGCAAAGAAAGCACAGCATTTCAGCACCTACCTTGCTACCTTGCAGAGCTCAGAGTAGTATACCCCTCCTTGGCACATGGGTCACTGAGGCCATTTTCATTTCTATAACCCAAGTCAATACAATAAAAACAATTTACTAGTGGAGTTTCTGCATAAACCACGCTATAGCAACGATTTTTTAAAACTGTTTTTTCTGATGATACAAACTATATTTGAAGCATTTTTGAGGCCCAGACCCCTTGGGAGTAGTTTTAAACTGAATCTGAACATATAAATCCATTCGTTTGCCAAGTCTTTGAAAGTACTCACTAAGTGTAAAGAACTGCACTGCATGCTGGGGGAGCTTCACAGTTTAGGGCAAATATCATCCCTTCTCTCGTGGACTTTATGGTCTCGACAGGTGGGAAGATGTAAACATCTGGGAAGCAGCTAAATGAATATTAGTTCCCACATATTCTCAAATGAGTTTATTCTATCTTCTCCTATTTGTATTTAAATATCTTAGGTTTATTTGGTATTTACTACCTTACTCTTATCCTGCATACACGGACTGTATGTATACTTATATAGGTCTATTTCTTTTAATCTGATAGAATGTAAACACCCAGATGAGCACGAATGCTCATTTTAGTCTTTGTAACCCAGGAACAGGCTGCAGCGATTTGTATAGAGCAGATGGTTCACGAACGCCCATAATTACTTCTGTATTCTTCAGGTGGAGAGGAATCCCATTTATCTAACACCTACTAAGTACCAGATGCTGTGCTAAGCACTCTACCAACATTATCTTCCTTACTCCTCATGATAATGCTGTGAAGTAGATTGTGTCATTATGCCATTTGGCAGTTGAAGAAACTGAGGTAAACAGAGGTTAAGTGACTTACCCAGGGTCACACAGCTAATAAATATCTGAGGTCATTTTGAACTCAGTTTTTTCTGACTCCAGGCTCAGCACTTTAATCACTGCTATCCAGCTACTTGTTCTTAGGCAAAAATGATTTGTCTTCCACGTTCTAACCACTGCCCAGAGGCAGAATCCATTGGTGGGCAAGTCGTCTCATCACAGAGGGCTTGTGTTTCTTTCTCTTTCTTTCTGTCTTTCTGTCTTTCTGTCTTCCTTCCTTCCTTCCTTCCTTCCTTCCTTTCTTTCTTTCTTTCTTTCTGTCTTTCTGTCTTTCTTTCCTTCTTTCTTTCTTTCCTTCTTTCTTTCTTTCTTTGTTTCTTTGTTTCTTTCTTTCTTTTTCTTTCTTTCTTTCTTTCTTTCTTTCTTTCTTTGTTTCTTTCTCTTTTTCTGTCTTTCTTCCTTTCTTTTTCTGTCTTTCTTATTAACAAAAATCCATCTTCTTTCCATATTATTTTCCTCCTAATTTGCAAAGGAAGAAAAGCAAAATGTTTGGAAAATTTTGCATCGTGAAGCAAAACAAATTTTACAAAACAATGTTGTTATTATTGTATAAATCATGTACCTTGTTTTGTGTACTGGCCTCTTCATCAATTCATACAAATCTTTCCAGATTTCTAGGAAACCACTCGTCACATTTTATGGTTTAGTAGTCCTTGATTGCACTCATTCCCCAATTGAGGGGCACTCATTTAGTTAATAGCTTATTACCAGCATTTATTACCCAAAAAGAGGTTCTATACACACACACACACACACACACACACACACACACACTAACATCACTAGGTCAAAGTTACTTTAGTAACTCTTGGGGTTTACTTCCAAATTGCTTTCCAGAATAGCTGGGACATTTCACAGGTCCAATAAGAGTGTGCTAATATATCTGTTTACTCATAACCCACCAGAAATTTGTAATTTGTCCTTTTTGTCAACATAAGTTGTGAGGTAGGACCTTGGATTTATTCTAAATTGTATCTTAAAAATGTTAGCGATTCAGAACATTTTTGCCCTTATGGCTGTTGACAGCTTGGATGTTTTCCTCTAAAAGCTTTGTTAATATCCTTTGACTTTGTGAGGGGACTTTTTGACAATACTCTCATCTTGGATTTTTTTTGCTCTGTCCTCCATGATGAGTTGTTAAGTTGCTGCTGTGACTACAGCAAAGTCAGAGGAATAGAGCTTACAGAGGTTAAGAATAAGGAAGACCTGGATTCATATCCCACCTCTGACCCATATTAGCTGGGTGAGCCTAGGGAATTCGCATCCATTCAAAACTGTTCCAGTAGGTGTCATGATAGACAACATGGCTTAGTAAATTAAGAGCCATGTTTTCGGCCTAGAAGTTGCAGAGATCATGACTGGCCTTGATAAGATGACACTGCTCCCAAAAAACAGTGAGTCCCAAACAAGAACACTCTGCATATACAAAATAATTACAAACATTGTAATTGTGAAATCATTACAAATTCAATATCATATTTCCCTCTTTTCCTTCCTTCCATCAGCCCTCCCTTCTTTCCTTTCTTGTTTCCTTTCTTTCTTCTTCTTTTCCTCCCTTTTTTCTTCTTCCTTCTCTCTCTTCCTTTATTTCTTCCTCCCTCCCTCCTTTCCTTCCTTCACTCTTTCCTTTTAACTTCCTTCCTCTCCTTCTCCCTCTTCCATTCCTTCTTCCTTCCTTCCTTCCTTCCTTCCTTCCTTCCTTCCTTCCTTCCTTCCTTCCTTCCTTCCTTCTTTCCTTCCTTCCTTCCCTCCTTCTTCTCTCTTGCCCTCTCTTGCTTCCTTCCATCTCAGTATGAATTCAGAAAAGAAAAAGATCTTACACAAAGGCAGACATGAGAGTGGCAGAGGGGATATGGCAATGGGGTTAAAAGGAGGATCCCAGCTTTTCTAAAATGGTGGCCTTGGGCGCAGGGGGATGTAGGGTTTTCAGACCATATAGCATTTTAAGGAGGAAATGCCATCTCAGTCATGGCTTATCCCAAAACAATCCGGAAAGCTGCTACCCTCCCCTACAATTCCCTGCACTTAGCCAGCTGCTGCTATTAGTGCAGCTTGTTTTCTATTTGTTTGCATTGGGGCACCTTATCTCTGCCACTTCAGCTGATTTGAAGATTTCCCAGCATCCTTCAGCAAATACAACTTGTCACCATGAAGTTTCCGGGATGTGATATTTCCCTTTAATTACCTTCATTCCTCCCAACTGCCTGCATACTTTCCCACTGACAAAACTGAGTTGTTGTTTTTTTTTTCCTCATAAGCCTTAAGTGAGATGATTCAAGTGTTAAGGATTTCTGTCTCCCCTTCAGCCCACAAGTCAAGTGGTTCAGGAGCCGTGGAAGCTGAGAAATCAGAGAAATCAAATAAACAAAGGTAAGGATCATTTCAGGGCACTTACCTGGTGGCTCGCATCAGCAGAAAACCTGGCTACATGAATGGAAACTGGGCTGGATTCAGGCCCTAAAATGGTGTGGCCAAACTGAATTGTAGGAGGAGGTGTGCCAGGTTGACTCTGCACTCATTTTTCTGTGTTCTGCTAGTCTGTACCTGACAGTCAACGTGACAGGGGGACAGCGTGTCCTACTTGATTTTAGAAAGAGTTAACTTCAAACCCTTTCACTTCCTTTCACTTTAACTCACAAGTCACTTAACATGCCAAAGTCTTAGTTTCCTCATATGTAAAATGGAGGTGGTAGTGTCTACTCCCCAAGGTTATTGGGAGTCTTGAATGAAGTGAGGTCTATAAAGAACTTTGGAAAACTTTCAAAAACTCAGTAAGACGACTCTCTTTCTTCTCTCTCCCTCCCTCCCTTCCTCCCCCTCCTCTCTCACTCTCTCCTTCTCCCCCCCCTTTCTGTCTCTCCTCATCTCTCTCTCTCTCACACACACACACAGGCACACACATCACACACAGAAAGTCAAATTTCAATTACCCATAAGTCAGTGTGACAGAATGTGGCACAAATTAAAGTTTAGAGCTTTGAAGTTTGTGCTAGCCTCCCATTAGAAAAGAATATTCATCAGCTTTGCAAAATGGAACTCTGGGTACTTCCATGAGCTGTAGGGCAGCATATGTCTGCCATCCTATCCACATAAATGCTTCCATGACTTTCTCAGGAAAATCAGACTGACATAGACAATACTCACCCAGCTTCTAGGGAGCTGAATAAATTGCAAAGTAGTCTGAACTTCCATCTTCATTCATGCTGACTCTGACCCAGGCCCTACCCATTAAACAATGATCAAAAGAATTAAGCATGGTGTATGAATTATTACAAAATCCCAGAATGTCAGAGTTTAAAATGTCCCCAGAAATCATCTAGTATTTCTTTTATAGATAAGACAAAAGAAGTGCAACAGTGACTGGACTTCTCCAAGGTCACTCAGTCATTAAATGGCAGATCCAAGAAATTGTGCTGAGGTGTTCTTGCTTCATAGGTGATCCTCTGCTCATTGCACGACACTGGCTCCCCAAGTACCTGAGTCCAAATTAATAATATTTTACTTTGTTTTCCTCATAAAAATTCCAGATCTATAAAAAAATGCCAAAAGTCTTAGAAAGCAAAGAATGAACCCTGGCACTTGTTCCCTATCACCATTAGTTTCAAATAGAGAGCAAGGGGAAGAAAAGAAGATTCCAAGTGTAACCTAAGTACTATAATCAAGGAACAAAGGCCTTAGAAAGTCTCAGCTGAAGTCAGAAAATAGCTATGCGCAAGAAGAAAATACACCAAATTTGACTTTAGGAATTGGACAATGGGTAAAGACAGTGATGGGGCAAGCATATCACAAGTATAATGAATGCCCATCTCTCATGATCATACCTAACCTTGGTTATGATACCTAACCATTTTCCTTGTTTCCCTGTCTAGAAACAATAACACTATTTGGAAGGATTAGCCCCATGATTTTGTTAGTATGAGTAACTCCCAATAAAGAAACTTGCTCTGCCAGTGTCAGGTGGTACCCTCTCTGCTATGTTGAGGAAAAGAAATCCTGGAGAAGAAAGGTAATCAAGCATCCTTGGTTTGGAGTCAGAATCCTGATTCTGTTGCTTTTATCCATGTGAATTTGGACCTCTTTTCAACTCTGGGCCTCATTTTCATCATCTATAAAATGAAGATTTCACCTAGGGCAATTTTTAAGATACTATGAATTCTGAATCTTGTTCTATATAACTCAAACTAAAAATGACAGGAAAAATAAAATGAGTGAAAATAACACGCAAGTAGGCTACAACATAGTCATTAACATAGGGATAGAAGACAGCTACTTGGCATAATGAGGATGACAATGTTCCACTCATCCCTCCGAAAGAGTTCTCTTCCTTTCAGACGCTGTTGTTTTAAAAAGTAACTAACTACCTTTTGTTGCAAAGACTAGTCTCCATCTTCTATTCTTTTATTAAAATATATTGTGGAGTTGTCCTGGGAGAGAGGAGCAGGATCTCAAATGCACTAGAGAGAACTGGCTTACTAGATGATCCTCAATGCATCATCTTCTCTTAGAAGGAGCAGTGAAAAGTAGCTGATCGCAACATTTGGAATTGAAGAGGATGTAGAAAAAAAGTCATGATATCTTCGAATTAGAAGATACCTTGGAGATATCTAATCCAACATGTCGTTTTATAGATGAGGAAATGTGCCCCAGAAATATGTCCTGATCTTCCCACATTCACAGAGGAAGGAAATAATGAAAATGCAATTAGAATCCAGGTCGTCTGACTACAAATAAAATGCTCCTTCAGTTGGACTCACACTGCCTCTCAAAGGCAAATAATCTTGAAATGAGAGATGAGGTAGAGAAAGAGCAGGATGGTACCATGGAGAGTGTTGGATTTGGAGTCAGATGATGTGGTTTGAAATCCTGACTCTTTGATTAACTGCCTGCACGATTTTGGGCTAATCATTTTATGTTCCCTCTTCTATAAAATGATGGAGCAAAGGGCCACAGAGGACCCTTCAATATCTAAATCTAGGATCCTATGAACTTGGCTTCTGAGACACAATTTGTGTCCCAGTCCTAGTTCCTATCATTTAAGAATGGAGGACAAAATACATTCTGGTGTTTCAATGATTGTAATACTCATGGGCTCAACTTTCTTCTCCCTGTTGGCCACAGAAATCCCAGACAATTTCCCTTAGGATGTCCAATTCCAGTTTCATTTGCAGCCTGCTAATGAGTGAGGCCAACCACGACCTTGCTCTTAAACAATTTCGTTCCAATGGCCAGCTGCAGGCTGGCTCTACATGAAAGCCTCTTGTAGGCGCATTAATCTGAGGGTCTAGGGAGAGAGGAATGGTAGTTCCTCCAGCCCTTCTCGAGTGGTTGATGAATAGACAGATGCTGCTAACACAGAGGAGCTACCTCCTGCTGGCCCCCTGGGATCTGGCCTGGCTCCAAAAGAGCAGGGCCACTGGATTTATGTTGAAGCAATGTATTGTTCAACTATTGCAATCTGCTTTGGAGCCAGGTGGCTTTACTTGGACCAACTTCAAAACTTTGGTCCTTTTTTTCCCAACTGTCTGCTTTGTTTTGTGCTTTGTGACTATGGCCCTTGAAGATCCATCTTCCGTTAGAGTAATTAATCAATTGCTAAATTGAAAGGTATGTCTTTTGGTCCATATCAGAATAATAACATCTATATGTGAGTGTAACAGTGAGATGGAGAAACATAAGATAAGGACCTGGACTTTTGATCTTCTTAATGTAGCGAACTCTTGGTTTGGTGATTCTCTTGACCAATACAGCTCTACCAAGGTCAGATACATAGTTTTAGAGAATTACTTAGGGTACTGAGAGTTGAAGTGACTTTCTCAGAATCACCTAGCTAGTAAGTTTCCAGAGAGGGAGTTCCGAATCCAGGACTTCCTGACTGGGTAACCAACCTTCTCTCAGTGCCCAAGCAAAGCTTTAAGACTGGGGAGATTATCCACATCAATAGAAACCAACATAGATGGGTCCAGGTCAACATAATGATGACAACATCATCAACAACAATAAACAATTACTAAGAATTCTTCAAAAATCCTTTCTACGTTTTTTCTCAATGTCTGATATATAGAGAATTTGAGATGAGGAAATGCCTGCTAGCTCAGATAAGCCCCCATTTTGCCACTTCCTATCTTCAAGAGTTGCTTGGGGCATTGAAAGGTTAAGTTACTTGCCTGGAGTTACATAGCCAGTATGTGTCAGAGGCTAGACTTAACATTATATATTAATATCAACTCTATGGGATGAAGAAATAAAAAAAAAATCAAGTTCGTGGTCATCTCTGGGTAAATATGTTCCACAAAACTATGCTTTATGATCACAAATTCTGGGGGGGGGGGGGAGGTTTGTTTTCCATTGGGGAGTGAGGCTTAAGGAAAAGGGGAAGAGTATTACTAATTCCAAGAAAGAGGGCCCGTAATACATTTTAATGCACAAAGGAAAACAGAAGATAGCAGACAAGCAAGACAATTCTAAAAGTGGCCTGATCAATTTGTCACATATTTTGAAAAAGAACTATGAAATAAAGACTCATGTTTGCATACATAGTTCTTTTTGTGTTCTGCTCTGTATAGAGAAATACTATTTTGTGGTTGTATAAGTTCACAGTTTTTAAAAATAGTTAAAAGATAAAAATTTTTAAAGGGAAAAAGTCATTTCGAGGCATAAATTAAACCTGGTACTCCAGGGCTGTAGCTCAGTAATCTCCTGCCCATACTATGCCCAGACACTAAGATATCTCCCATACTCCATCTCCCTTCACAGTATGGCCCTGCCAATGAGATCTGGTTGGAGTAGGCTAAAGTTTAACACCTTATACATTGGCTCCAAAATCCACAGAACTTTGGAGCTCACTGAGCAAAAGAAGCCAGGATACAGCCCCACCTTTGTCCATCTTGGTTCCTGGATTCCCAGACTCCTATATAAGCTTTTGAATCAAATTCTAGTTTGGCCCTTAGTTTTTCTAAAGGTTGGAACTGACCATAACTCTCCTGTTCATTTGCCTCCAGTGACTCTGTATTAGTTATAGGATCAAATAGAAACACCATTTCCCCTTGTCATGTTACATCTCTGTGACTTTGCACTGGCTATACCTTATGCCTGAAATGCTCTCCTTTCTCAACACCATCTCTTGGATGTCCTGAATTCCTTCAGCATATACTTCAAGTGAATCCCTATTCAGAAGGTCTTTCCTGGTGCCCTCAGCTGTTATTACCCTTGTTCTCAGATTGCCTTGAACCTGCTTCATATATGTTTCATAAATACCTACCCATGGGTTTGTGTATGCTGTGTCTGAATGGCACCATCTTCATTAGAATGTAAGCTTATGGGGAACTGTGTGAGAGAGAAACCTGGGGCCTCTACTGTGGCAGTACCAGAGGCTGTCCCTGGGGTGGTCAGCCCACAAACTGATTGCTTAAAAGTCAAATATCTGAACTTCCATAAACCAGGATGGTGAAGTAATCTGTAACTGCTCTCACTCTCCCTTGTTGACCTTGAAAAACCCAGAGAATGTTGCCTGATGAAAAAACTGGGAATAGTGGAGCAAGCAGAAGTGGTATAGCAGTTTTTAAGCTCAGCATCCTGGGGAGATTGACAGGAAGGGTCTCTCTTGCTGTGACTGAAGGGGGCCAGTGCAGGACCAGAGTTGTCCCAGCAAGTCCCACCTCAATGGACCATCACGAGATCCTGAGCCCAGGGTGAGGGAGGGTGGAGACAGTAAGCACAAACACAAGGAACCCAGATGTACCTCAGCAAAGCCAGGGGATTTGGTCAGATAGTAACATAGACAGGGTTCCAGTAAGCACTGAGCCTGGCAATCTTTTAGCAAAGCCTTGGGGGTAAGGAGACCTCCCGCAGCCAGCCCACCCATCCCCTACACCTTGCAAGTGGAGTTTCAAAGAAACCCCAGGGAAACTCAAAAAGGCTTCATCTGATCTTAACCTTGACACACACAAGTCAGTTCAGTACCAAGTAAACTGCAGCATTATATAGCTTCTAACTGACAGAACCAGAGGCCACAGCATGCAAATCCAGTAACCAGGAGCCTAATTCCCAGTACAAGAACCATGGGACAAAGTCCAGTGTGCCCCAGAAGCAAAGATCCACTTTAAAAATCTGGGAAAAAACAATCACCATGAGCAAGAAGCAAATTAGAAACAGGTAAGATGAAAATACAAATTCATAAGAGGACAGCATTGACACTATACCCACATCTGAAACCTCAAAAGGGAATATGAACTGGTCTCAAGCTAAAAAAGCATTCTTGGAAGATCTCAAGAAGGATTTTAAAAGCCAAATTAGAGAAGTAGAAGAAAAATTGACCAATGATTTAAATGCAATTGACAATATGAAAAAAAAATGAATTTACTGAATGAATTTACTTAAAAAGTAAAATTGACCAAATGGATAAGGAGTTACAAAACCTAAGTGGAGAAAATAACTCCTTTAAAGGAACAATTGGACAAATGGAAAAGGAGGTACAAAAGTTAAATAAAAAATTCATTAAAAATTAGTTTGGCAAGTGGAAGCTAATGACTCTATGAGGTATCAAAAACCAAACAAAATCTAAAGAATGAAAAAATGAAAGAAAACATAAAATATCTCACTGGAAAATAGATCCAGGAGAGAAAAATCTAAAAAATTATTGGTCTATCAGAAAGCCATGATGAAAAAAAGAGAAAAAATGAAAAAAAAATGAAGAAAAAGAAAAAAAGCCAATGTTTTCCAAGAAATTATCAAAGAAAACTGTCTTGGGGTCTTAGATCTGGAGGGCAATATAGTCACCAAATGAAGCCACTGATCACCACCTGAAATAGATCCCAAATTGAAAATGCCACAGAATATTGTTGTCAAATTCCAGAATTATCAGAGTAGGAGAAAATACTGCAAGGAGCCAGAAAGAAAAAAGTCAAATATTGAGGAACTTCAGTCAGGATCATATAGGATTTTGTAGCTTCTACATTAAAAGATTTTAGGGATTAGAGTATGATATTCCATAACACAAAGGAACTTGAACTATAACCAAGGATCGATTACTCAGCAAAATTGAACATAATTTTTCAGGCAAGGAGATGGACATTCAATGAAATGAGGGATTTCCAGACCTTCCTGATGAAAAGGTTAGACCTCAGTAGAAAATTTGTTCTTCAAATGCAAGACTGAAGAGAAGCATGAAAAGGTAACAGAAAATAAAAAGGGGGGAAAATCTTGTTATTTAACATGGGCAAACTGTTTACATCCCTATATGGGAGGACGACACCTGTTAATTTTGAGAATTGCATTTTTTTAATGAAATTTAAAAAGAATATTCGTAGATAGAGGATGTGGGTATAAATTAACTGATGTGATGACTAAAGAAACTAATCAAGGGGTGCAAAGGGAGAGGAGGAAAGGAAAAGGCAGAAAAGGGTAAATTACATCATATGAAGAGGCAAAAAAACATAATAGTAGAGGGAAAGAAGGAAGGGAAATGAGCATTGTTTAAGCTTTACTCACATTGGATCAGATTTAAGGAGGGGATAAGATGCTAAAGTATAGAAATTTAACTTGCCCTACAGGCAGTAGGAGAGGAAAGGGGAAAGAAAAGGAAGAGGTGATTAGAAGAGAGAGAAGAAGTACTAAGAGAAAAGGGAAAGAGAAAGGAGGGGGGTTGATAGTAGGGAGGGAAGGTTGAGGGAGGTGATGGTCAAAAGTGAAACTTATTTGAGGAGGGGAAGGGAGAAGAGAGAAATAAAAGCACAAATGGAGAAGGATAGGATGGAGAGAAAGACATAGATAGTAATCATAACTGTGAATGTGAATGGGATGAACTCTCCCACAAAAAAAGGCAGATAGCAAAATGGATTAAAAATCATAACGCTATAATATGTTGTTTACAAGAAACACAGTTGAAACACGGGGATACACACAGGGTAAAGGTAAAAGACTGGAGCAGAATATATTATGCTTCAGCAGAAGTGAAAAAAAAACAGCAGTAGCAATCCTAATCTAAGATAAAGCAAAGACAAAAAAGATCTAAACAAAAGAGATAAGGAAGGAAACTACATCCTGCTAAAATGAACCATAGACAATGAAGCAATATCATTATGAAACATATATGCACCAAGTGGCATAGCATCCAGATTCTTAGAAGAGAAGATAAGGGAGTTACAGGAAGAAATGGAGAGCAAAACTTTACCAGTGGGTGACCTCAACCTCTTCCTCTCTGAAATGGATAAATCTAGACTCAAAATAAACAAGAAACAAGTTCAGGAGGTAAATAGAATTCTGGAAAAAGTACATATGATAGATTTCTGGAGAAAACTTAACGGGGATAGAAAGGTTTAAACCCTTTTCTCAGCAATATATGGCACATACATAAACACTGACCATGCACTAGGGCATTAAAACCTCACAATCCAGTGTAGAGAGGGAGAAGTAGTCAATACATCCTTTTTCACATCAAGATGCAATAAAAATTATATGCAATAAAGGGCCATGGAGTGATAGACCAAAAATAAATGGAAATTAAAAAAACCTAATCCTAAAGAATGAGTTGCTCAAACAACAAATCATAGAAACAATCAATAACTTCATTCAAGAGAATGACAATGAGACAACCTACCAAAACATATGGGATACATCAAAAGCAGTTCTTAGGGGAAGTTTTTATATTTCTGAATGCTTACATGAATAAAATGGAGAAAGAGGAGATCAATAAATTGGGCATGCAACTGAAAAACGTAGAAAAAGAATAAAGTGAAAAATCTCCTATTAAATACCAAATTAGAAATACTGAAAATCAAAGGAGAGATAAATGAAACTTAAATTAAGAAAATTTTTGAAATAACAAGTACACCAAGAGCTGCTTTTATGAAAAAAATAATAAAATTAATAAACCTTTGGTCAATTTGTTTTGCAAAAAGAAAGAAGAAAACCAAATAACCAATGTCAAAAATAGAAAGAGTGAATTCACTTCTAATGAAGAGGAAATTAAACAATAATTAGAAATTATTTTGTCCAACCGTATGCCCATCAATTTGACAATCTTAGTGAAAGGGATGAATATTTATAAAAACATAAATTGAAAGATGGCAGAGTAGAAAGATACACATATGCTAGCTCCAAACCCACAGCCCATAAAATGCCTGTAAAGAAGAACTTCCAACAAATTGTGAAGCAGCAGAAGCCGCAGAACAACGGAGTGGAGGAGATTTCTGTTCCAGAGAGACCTGAAAAACGAACATGAAAGGTCTGTTGCACCCTGGGCCAGAGCAGAGCCCAGTGCTGCCTTGGCCAGGTGGCACTGAGAGGAGGAGATCCAAGCAGGCTTCAGGGACAGAATCTCCAGCAGTCAAGCGGGTCCCTCCACCCACAGGTGCCAGGGGTCAATGAGAGGGTAATTTCGGCTTGCCAAGAGGGGCCTGGGGTGTCCCCATAGATCGGGTCCCCTCGGGAGGCAGTGGTGGAGGCGGCAGTGGACAGGGGATCCCAAAGCAGGCAGGAGCTCAGATCCATTGTTGAAGGTCTCCACATAAACTCCCTGAGGGAACTGAACCCTGTGAGGTGGCCCTGACCCCACCTGAGCACCTGAACATAATCTCACACTGAATAGCAGCCCCACCTCTGTGAAAAGACCTGAGGCTGTAAAGCAGCATTTGAATCTCAGCCCCTAAGTGCTGGGAGGATCTAGAGGTGAGGTGGGTGTGGAAAGGAAACTCAGAAGTCGAGTCACTGGCCAGAAAAGGGGGAAAAAAATAAGACCATAGAAGGTTACTTTCTTGGTGAACAGATATCTCCTCCCTTTCTGAGGAGGAAGAACAATACTTACCATGAGGGAAAGACACAGAATTCAAGGCTTCTTTATCCCAAACAACCAAAATAAATATTCAATGGGCTCAGGCCATGGAAGAGCTCAAAAAGAATTTTGAAAATCAAGTTAGAGAGGTGGAGGAAAAACTGGGAAGAGAAATGAGAGAGATGCAAGAAAAGCATGAAAAGCAGGGCAACACCTTGCTAAAGGAGACCCAAAAAAATGCTGAAGAAAATAACACCTTGAAAAATAGGCTAACTCAATTGGCAAAAGAGGGTCAAAAAGCCACTGAGGAGAAGAATGCTTTCAAAAGCAGAATTAGCCAAATGGAAAAAGAGCTTCAAAAGCTCACTGAAGAAAATAGTTCTTTCAAAATTAGAATGGAACAGATGGAGGCTCATGACTTTATGAGAAACCAAGAAATCACAAAACAAAACCAAAAGAATGAAAAAATGGAAGATAATGTGAAATATCTCATTGGAAAAACCACTAACCTGGAAAACAGATACAGGAGAGACAATTTAAAAATTATGGGACTACTTGAAAGCCATGATCAAAAAAAAAGAGCCTAGACATCACCTTTCATGAAATTATCAAGGAAAACTGCCCTGACATTCTAGAACCAGAGGGCAAAATAAGTATTCAGGGATTCCACTGATCACCACCTGAAAGAGATCCCAAGAGAGAAACTCCTAGGAACATTGTGGCCAAATTTCAGAGTTCCCTGGTCAAGGAGAAAATATTGCAAGGAGCTAGAAAGAAACAATTCAAGTATTGTGGAAATACAATCAGGATAACACAAGATCTAGCAGCTTCTACATTAAGGGATCGAAGGGCATGGAATATGATATTCCAGAAGTCAAAGGAACTAGGACTAAAACCAAGAATCAATTACCCAGCAAAACTGAATATAATACTTCAGGGGAAAAAAATGATCTTTCAATGAAATAGAGGACTTTCATGCATTCTTGATGAAAAGACCAGAGCTGATAAGAAAATTTGACTTTCAAACACAAGAATGAAGAGAAGCATGAAAAGGTAAGCAGCAAAGAGAAGTCATAAGGTACTTACTAAAGTTGAACTGTTTACATTCCTACATAGAAAGACAATATTTGTAACTCTTGAAACTCTTCAGTATCTGGGTAGTGGGTGGGATTACACACAGAGAGACAGAGGGCATAGAGTGAATTGAATAGGATGGGATCATATCGTTAAAAAATGAAATTATGCGGTGAGAGAGAAATATATTGGGAGGAGAAAGGGAGAAATGGAATGGGGCAAATTATCTCTCATAAAAGAGGCAAGCATAAGACTTTTTAGTGGAGTGAAAAAGAGGGGAGGTGAAAGACAAACATGAAGTTTACTCTCATCACATTCAACTAAAGGCAGGAATAAAATGCACACTCATTTTGGTATGAAAACCTATCTTACAATACAGGAAAGTGGGGGAGAAGGGGATAAGCAGGGTGGGGGGATGATGGAAGGTAGGGCAGTGGGAGGAGGGAGCAATTTGAAGTCAACACTCTTGGGGAGGGACAGGATCAAAAGAGAGAATAGAAGCTATGGGGGGCAGGATAGGATGGAGGGAAATATAGTTAGTCTTCCACAACATGACTATTATGGAAGTCATTTGCAAAACTACACAGATATGGCCTATATTGAATTGCTTGCCTTCCAAAGGGAAGGGGTGGGGAGGGAGGGATGAAGAGAAGTTGGAACTCAAAGTTTTAGGAACAAATTTCGAGTTCTGTTCTTGCTACTCGGAAATAAGAAATACAGGTAATGGGGTATAGAAAGTTATCTGGCCCTACAGGACAAAAGAGAAGATGGGGACAAGGGAAGGGAGGGAGGTTAGAAGAGAGGGCAGAGTAGTGATAGGGGCAATTAGAATGCTTGGTCTTTTGGGGTGGGGGAGGGGACAAATGGGGAGAAAATTTGGAACCCAAAATTTTGTGAAAATGAATGTTCAAAGTTAAATAAATAAATAAATAAAAACATGAATTGCTTGGATTAACAATAATGTTAGGAAAGAAGAGGCAGAAAAGGGTAAATAACCACATCTCAGAAGAAGAAATTGAAGAAGCCATCAATTAACTCCAGAGGAAAAAAATTTCCAGGGACAGATGGATTCACAAGTTAATTTCTTTTTTTAAAATTTTTTTAATATTTTTATTTTTAATGTCCTACAATCACTACCATAACACTTAGATTTTTCCCCCCTACCTACTCCCCACCACCCCCCTCCCTCCCCAAGATGGCATACAATTCTATATAGGATCTACACATACTTTCGTGTTGATTACGTTTTCACTACTGTCATGCTGTGTAGACGAATTAAAATAAATGGAAGAAATCATATAACAAATCAAAACATAATACACAGAAACACACACAAAAATTATCTGTTACGTTCTGCGAATGAATTCCCTATTTCTTTCTCTGAGTGTGGAAGGCATTTTGCTTTAGAAGACTATTGGGAATTTTGCTTTTAAGTTCTTGTGTTGTTACAGAGTTCCAAATCTACCAGAAAAAACTCTCGTACACCGTGATCGTTGCTGTGCACAAAGTTTTCCTGGTTCTGCTCCTTTTGCTCAGCATGAGATCATACAAGTCCATCCAGGCCTCTCTGAAGTCTTCTTGTTCATCGTTTCTTATGGCGCAATAGTACTCCATTACATTCATACATCATAATTTATTCAGCCATTCCCCAATTTATGGGCATTCCTTGATTTCCAGTTTTTGGCAACTACAAAGAGTGCTGTTATAAATATTTTTGTACAAGTGCGACCCTTTCCCATTTTTATGATCTCTTCAGGATACAATCCTAGAAGCGATATTGCTGAGTCAAAGAGTATGTATATTTTTGTAGCTCTTTGGGCATAGTTCCAAACCACTCTCCAGAATGGTTAGATGAGTTCACAACTCCACCAACAATGAATTAGTGTTCCAATTCTCCCAAATCCTCTCCAACATTTGTCATTTTCCTGTTCTGTCATATTTGCCAATCTAATAGGTGTGATGTGGTACCTCAGAGTTGTTTTGATTTGCATCTCTCTAATCAAAAGTAATTTAGAGCATTTTTTCATATGATTATAGATATCTTTAATTTCTTCCTCTGAAAATTGCCTGTTCATATCCTTTGAATATTTATCAATTGGGGAATGACTTGTACTGTTGTACATTTGACTCAATTCTCTATATATATTCTAGAAATGAGACCTTTATCCCAGAGATTAGCTGTAAAAAATCTTGCCCAATTTGCTACATCCCTCTGAATTTTAGTTGTCTTGGGTTTGGTTGTGCAAAAATTTTTCAGTTTAATGTAATCAAAATTATCCACATTGCATTTCATAATACTTTCAGTCTCTTCTTTCTTCAAAAATTCTTGTCTTCTCCATAAATCTGATAAATACACTATTCCTTGCTCCTCCAGTTTGTCGAAGATATCAATCTCTATACCTAGATTGTGTACCCATTTGGACTTTATTCTTGGGTACAGTATCAGGCATGGGTTTATGCCCAGTTTCCTTCACACTGTTATCCAGTTTTCCCAGCAATTTTTGTCAAACAGTGAGTTCTTATCCCAGAAGCTGGGGTCCTTGGGTTTATCAAACAGAAGGTTGCTATATTCCTTGCTTACTGTGTCTTGAGTACCAAGTCTATTCCACTTGTCTACCTCTCTGTTTCTTAGTCAATACCAAGTGGTTTTGATAATTGCTGCTTTATAATACAATTTGAGATCTGGTAGTGCTAGGCCACCTTCTCTAGCATTTTTTTCATTAGTCCCTTTGATATTCTGGACCTTTTGTTCTTCCAGATTAATTTTTATATTATTTTATCCATCTCTAGAAAATAATTATCTGATAGTTTCATTGGTATGGCACAAAATAAGTAAATTAATTTAGGTAGAATTGTCATTTTTCTTATATTAGCTCAGCCTACCCATAAGCAATTGAAGTTTTTCCACTTACTTAGATCAGAATTTATTTGTGCAAAAAGTGTCTTGTAATTGTGTTCATATAGTCCCTGAGCTTGTTTTGGCAGGTAAACTCCCAAGTATTTTATAGCGTCTACCCTAACTTTAAATGGGATTTCTCTTTCTATCTCTTGCTGTTGGACTTCGTTCCTAATATGTAGGAATGCAGAAGATTTGTGCAGGTTTATTCTGTAACCTGTAACTTTGCGAAAGTTGTTTATTATTTCAAGTAGTTTTTTACTTGAATCTCTGGGATTCTCTTAGTATATTATAATATCATCTGCAAAGAGCGATAACGTAGTTTCTTCTTTGCCTATTGTTATTCCTTCAATTTCTTTATCTTGTCTAATTGCTACAGCTAACATTTCTAGTACCATATTGAATAAGAGTGGTGATAATGGACATCCTTGTTTCACCCCTGATCTTATTGGAAATGCATCGAGCTTATCTCCATTCCATATAATGCTTGCTGAAGGTTTTAGGTAGATACTGTTTATTATTTTATGGAAAGTTCCCTTTATTCCTATGTTCTCCAGTGTTTTCAATACGACTGGGTGTTGTATTTTGTGAAAAGCTTTTTTCTACATCTATTGAGATAATCATGTGTTTTTTGTTAGTTTTGTTGTTGACATGATAGATTATGCTAATAGTTTTCCTAATATTGAACCAGCGCTGCATTCCTGGTATGAATCCTACCTAATCATAATGTATTATTCTCATGATAAGACGCTGTATTCGTTTTTCTAAAATCTTCTTTAAAATTTTTGCATCTATATTCATTAGGGAAATTGGTCTATAATTTTCTTTCTCTGTTTTGTCTCTTCCTCGTTTAGGTATCAAAACCATATTTGTATCATAGAAAGAATTTGGGAGAACTCCTTCTTCCCCAATTTTCAAAAATAGTCTATATAGTATTGGCATTAACTGTTCTTTAAATATTTGATAGAATTCACTTGTAAATCCATCTGACCTTGGAGATCTTTTCCTAGGGAGTTCATTGATGACTTGTTCAATTTCTTTTTCTGAGATGGGATTGTTTAAGTATTCAACTTCCTCTCCTGTTAATCTGGGCAATCTCTATTTTTTAAAATACTCATCCCTCTCATTTAGATAATCGAATTTGTGGGCATAAAGTTGGGCAAAGTGATTTCTAATTATTGTTTTAATTTCCTCCTCATTGGAGGCAAGTTCACCTCTTTCATTTTTTATGTTAGTAATTTGATTTTCTTCTTCATTTTTTTAATCAAATTGCCCAAAGGTTTATCAATTTTATTAGTTTTGTTCATAGAAACAACTATTGGTTTTTATCTATTAATTCAATAGTTTTCTTAATTTCAATTTTATTAATCTCTCCTTTGGTTTTCAGTATTTCTAATTTGGTATTTACTTGGGGATTTTCAATTTGTTCTTTTTCTAGCTTTTTTCAGATGCATGTCCAAGGCATTGATCTCCTCTTTCTCTATTTTATTTATATAGGCATTCAAAGATATAAAACTTCCCCTAAGAACTGCTTTTGCAGTATCCCATAAGATTTGGTAGGTTGTCTCATTATTGTCATTCTCTTGAATAGAGTTGTTGATTGTTTCTATGATTTCTTCTTTAACCCACTCCTTCTTTAGGATTAGATTATTAGTTTCCAATTGATTTTTGGTCTACCTGTTCATGGCCTTTTATTATATATAATTTTTATTGAGTTATGATCTGAGAAGGATGCATTGATTATCTCTGCCTTTCTGCACTGGATTGTGAGGTTTTTGTGTCCTAGTAAATGGTAATTTTTTGTAATTGTGCCATGTACCACTGAGAAAAAGGTATATTCCTTTCTATTCTCGTTCAGTTTTCTCCAAAGATCTATCATATCTATCTTATCCAGAGTTTTATTTACCTCCTTAATCTCTTTCTTGTTTATTTTGAGGTTAGATTTATCAAGTTCAGAGAGAGGGAGGTTGAGGTCCCCCACTCGTATAGTTTTGCAGTCAATTTCTTCCTTCAATTCCCCTAACCTCTCCTCTAAGAATTTGGATGCTATACCACTTGAAGCATACATGTTTAGTAATGATATTGCTTCATTGTCTATGGTGCATTTTAGCAGCATATAGTTTCCATCCTTATCTCTTTTGATTGGATCTATTTCTGCTTTTGCTTTGTCTGAGATTAGGATTGGTACTCCTGCCTTTCTTACATCAGCTGAAGCACAATATATTCTGATGGAATATTTGACCTTTATCCTATGTTTTCCCCCAGTTTCAAATGTGTTTCTTGTAAACAACATATTGTTGGATTATGGCTTTTAATCCACTCTGCTATCCGTCTCCGTTATATGGGAGAGTTCATTCCATTCACATTCACAGTTATGATGACAATCTGTGTATTTCCTTTCATCCTCTTTCCCACCATTTGAACTTTTAGCTCTTCCATCTCCCTTCCCCTTCTCAATAGTTTTCACTTTCACCACCACCTCCTGCAGCCTTCTCTTCCTTCTTTTAGCCCCCCTCCATTTTATTCCCCTTTACCCTTACTGCTTCTTCCCTTCCTTTTAGCTTCCCTCCCCTTTCTTCCCCCTTCCCCTCCTACTGCCTATAGAGCTAGTTAGCATTATATACTTAAGTTTATTGTTCCCTCCTTGAACCAAATCAGATGAGAGTACCTCTCAAACAATGCTTATCTCCCTCTCTTCTTTCCCTCTACTATAATTTTGTACTTTTTTCTGTGATGTAATTTACCATTTTCTGCTTCCTTCTTTTCACACCTCCTGTTACAATCCCTTTGCATACTTAAATCATATTTTTAACATGACATCATTTACTTTATACCTGTTCCTCTATGTACATCCCTTTTTTATTTCATAATATATGCACAATTCTCAAGATTAACAGGTAATATCTTCCCTCATAGGGAGGTAAACAGATTGCCCAAATTGAGTAACAAGTTTTTTTTTTCCCCCTTTTACCTTTTTATGCCTCTCGTATCCTTCCTTTAAAGATCAAATTTTCTATTAAGTTCTGGCCTTTTTGTCGGAAAAGTCTAGAAATCCTTTATTTCGTAGAATGACCATCTCCTTGCCCAAAATGTTATGCTGAACTTTACTGGGTAGTTGATCCTTGGTTGTAGTCTCAACTCCTTTGCCTTTTAGAATATTGGATTCCAATTCCTTCAGTCTTTTAATGTAGAAGCTACAAGGTCCTGTGTGATCCTGACTGTAGCTCCTTGATATTTGAATGGTTTCTTTCTGGCTGCCTGTAGTATTTTTTCCTTCACTTGATAGTTCTGGAATTTGGCAACGATATTTCTTGGGGTTTTGAATTTGGGATCGCTTTTTGGGAGGTGAACGGTGGATTCTTTCGATGACTATTTTGCCCTCTGGATCTAGCAATTCTGGGCAGTTTTCCTTGATGATTTCCTGGAAGATGTTGTCTAGACTCTTTTTTTCATTGTGGTTTTCTGGCAGGCCAATAATCCTTAAGTTTTCTCTCCTGGATGTATTTTCCAGGTCAGTTGTTTTTCCAATGAGATATTTTACATTTGCTTCTATCTTTTCATTCTTTAGATTTTGTTTGACTGATTCTTGCTGTCACATAGAGTCATTTGTTTCTACTTGCCCAATTCTAATCTTTATCAAATTGTTTTCTTCAGTTAACTTTTGCATCTCCTTTTCCATCCAATTTTTCCTTTTAAGGAATTATTTTCTCCAGTTAGTTTTTGTACTTCCTTTTTCATTTGTCCAATTTTCCCAGTTAGGTTTTGTGCTTCCTTTTCTATCTGTCCAATTGTTCTTTTTAAGGAGTTACTTTCTCCAGTTAATTTTTGTACTTCCTTTTCCATTTGTTTAATTTGCCTTTTCAAAGAGATGTTCTCATCAGTGAATTCTTTTTTTATACTTTTAAAATAATCAGCCAGTTTTCCTTCTGTTTCCTTCTTCAGCTATTCCAGGAGAGTTGCTTGTGCATGCAAGCAGTTCCTAGTCTCTTCTGAAGTTTCAGATGGAAGTACAGTCTCACCACCGACTTCTTTGGTATTTGTGTTTAGGTCTTTGACCCCATAGAGAGATTCTATGATTTGCTTTTTCTTGTTCATGATAGTGATTGTGTGTTGTGGCTTCTGTTTCTTTCAGTTAGAAGCTGCAGAACTTGGTGTTGAGATGACTTGTGTGAAAAAAACTAAGAGCAGGTTTTTGTTTTGTGTTTCCCAGATCACTCCTGGGGTTAGCTTGTTAAGTGTGGGGGAGGGGTGGTCTGGTCACGGGAGGTCTCCTCAGCTGAACTGAGGCAAAGGCAAGCTGAGGGGATGATGATCCTAGTTGCCCTATAGTCTTCCCGTTTCCCCTAGAGTGTTGAGGGAGGCACACCTAGATCCTAATGTGAGTTTCCACCTCTCCTGGGGTTCCTCTCCTGTCGCTGAGGCTTGCCTGGGTCCTAGTGCGAGTTGTCTCTGCCCTGGGTCCCCTTTCCTTCTGGTTTGCCTCTGCCACAGTATGAGGAATCCCCCTTAGCTATTTTCCTAGCCTCAGGTGTTATGAGACTATGTGCCCCCTCTGCTGTTACCATTGATCCAGGATTTTTCTGAGGAAATAATTTATGGTTCTTTCAAGGTCATCAAGGGGGAAGAGAGAGCATTTACTGATCACTCCACCATCCTGGCTCCTGGAAGTTCATGTAGGTGACTTACAGAAGTTTAATGTGCGGGCTGAAAGTCTCAGGAGCTTCTGCCCTGATAACTGGCACTCAGCGGCTGTCACTGGCTCAGCTCTGCTGGTCTCTCACCCTGGGCTGAGATTCTGCTAGTTCTGCCTGCTGCTGTCTCAGGTTTCCCAGAACCCTCCCGCTCTGGCTGCACTGTGTGCTGTGGGCTCACCCCTGTGGAACAGATCCTTGTCATGGACCTTCCATTCTGTCCTGGGCTTTGAATCTGCCACAGTCTGTCTCCTATTGGAATCTTCACCTCCAAAATTTGGTCAGATTCTCTTTTTAGAGGTATCTGAAGGAGTTTGTCTAAGAGCATAGGTGAGTTGTTGCTCTCACTCCACCATCTTGGCTCCATCCCCTGCTAATTTCTATCAAATACATAAAGTGTTAATCATAATACTATACAGATTATTTGGGAAAATTGGCAAAGAAGGAGTCCTACCAACTTCCTTTTATGATACAAATGTAATGCTGACACCTAAGTCAGGAAGAGCCAAAAGAGAGAAAGAAAGTTATAGACTAATTTCCCTAATGAATATAGATGCAAAATTTTTAAATAAGATATTAGCAAAAATATTATAGCAACTTATCATGACAGTAATACACTTTGATCAGGTAGGATTTATACCAGGAATGCAAGGCTGGTTCAATATCACAAAAACTATCAGGATAATCAATCATATCAACAACAAAACAAACAGGAAGCATATGATTAACTCTACAGATGCAGAAAAAGCTTTTGACAAAATACCACACCCATTCCTACTGAAAACACTGGAGACACGGGAATAAATGGAGCCTTCCTTAAAATAATAAGCAGTATCTACCTGAAACCAACAGCAAGCAATATATGTAATGGGGATAAGCTAGAAGCATTTCCAATAATATTGGAGGTGAAACAAGGATGTTCAGCGTCACCACTGTTATTCAGCATGGTACAAGAAATGTTAGTTTTAGCAATAAGACAAGAAAAAAAGAAATGGAAGGAATTAGAAGGGGAAGAAATTAAGTTATCACTCTTTGCAGATGATATGATAATATACCTAGAGAATCTTAGAGAATCATATAAAAAGCTACTTGAAATAATAAACAACTTTAGCAAAGTTGTAGGATACAAAATAAATTCACATAATTTATCACATTGTCATATGTTACTAGTTAAACCCAGCAGCAAGCTGTAGAAAGAGAAATTTGATTTAAAGTTGCTGTAGACACCATGAAATATTTGGAAGTCTACCTGCTAAAACAAATCCAGGGACTATAGGAACACAATTACAAAACATTTTTCACATGAATATCTAAGATCTAAATTGGAAAAAAAACATACGGTGCATATGTGTATGCCAAGCTAATATAATAAAAATGCAATCCTACCTAAATTAATTTACTTATTCAGTGTTATACCAATCAAACTACCAAAAATTTATTTTATAGGGACAGAAATAATAATATCAAAAGTCACTTAGTATAAAAAAAGAGGGGCACACCGAAGATGGTTGAGTAGAAGCAGACTTGCTAGAACTCTCCCCACAAACCCAGGCAAATTCCTATAAAAAAGGAAATTCAAAAATCCTACAATACTTACAAAATTGGAGCAGCAGAACCCACAGAATGACAGAATGAAGCAAATCTCCAGCCCAAGACGGCCTGAAAGTCCAATGGGAAGTGTCAATTGCTCCACACTGGGAGCAATGTGCAGTCCATCATGGGCCAGCCTGTCAGAGAAGGGACCTGAGCAGGCCTTGGGGTTGGGGGGGGGGGCATGGAAGGGACTGAATCTCTGGCACCTATGGTGGTTTCCAGACTTCACAATCCGAAAACGCTGAGGAAAAACTAGAAGGTCAGTGGAAAAAAACTTGACAGATTTGTGTGAGAGAATAGAGTAGTCAGTTCCCAGCCCCAGACTGGCTGAGGAGTGTGGGGGAGGAGAAGACCACACCAGCCTCAGCAGAGGCAGAGGCAACTGCTATTTCTAGGACCACAGATTGTGGGGAACAGAAAACTAACTTGACAAAGAGCTCAAAAGTCAAATAAATGCCTGGGGAAATGAGCAAACACTGGAAAAAGATTCAGACTATAGTGTGTTACTTTGGTGACAAAAAAGACCAAAATATACAAACAGAAAAAGACAAAAAGTCAAAGCTCCTACATCAAAAGCCTCCAAGAAATTTATGAATTGGTCTCAGGCCATGGAAAAGCTCAAAAATGATTTTGAAAATCAAATGAGAGAAGTAAAGGAAAAATTGAGGAGAGCAATGAGAGTGATGCAAGAAAATTATGATAAATGATTCAACTGCTTGCTTAAGGGGACCAAAAATGTTGAAGAGAATAGCACTTTAAAAAATAGACAAATTCAAATTACAGAAGAGATCCAAAAATCCAGTGAGGAGAAGAATGTCTTAAAAAGTAGAATTGGCCAAATGGTAAAGGAGGTCCAAAAGCTCCTTGAAGAAAACAACTTCTTAAAGATTAGAATGGAGCAGATGGAAGCTAAAGATTTTATGAAAAATCAAGAAATTATAAAACAAAACAAAAGGAATGAAAAAACAGTAGACAATGTGAAATATTTCATCATAAAACAAGTGACCTGGAAAATAAATTCAGGAGAGACAATTTAAAAATTATTAGAATACCTTAAAGCCATGAAAATAAAATTGCCTAGACATGATCTTTCAATAAATTAATAAGGAAAATTTCCCTGGTATTTCAGAACCAGACGGTAAAATAAATATTAAAAGAATCCACCAAATGCCTCCTGCAAGAGATCACAAGAGGAAAACTCCTAGGAATACTATCCAAATTCCAGAACTCCCAGGTCAAGCAGAAAATATTGAAAGGAGTCAGAAACAATTTGAGTATTGTGGAAACACAATCAGTATAGCACAAGATCTAGCAACTTCTACATTAATGGATTGGACGGCTTGGAATATGATATTTCAGAGATCAAAGGAGCTAGTATTAAAACCAAGAATCATCTACCCAGCAAAAGTGAGTATAATACTTCAGGGGAAAAATGGTCACTCAATGAAATAGAAAATTTTCAAGCATTCTTAATAAAATGACCAGAGTTGAACAGAAAATTTGACTTTCAAACATAAGAATCAAGAGAAGCATGAAAAGTCAAACAACAAAGAAAAATCATAAGGGACTTACAAAAGTTAAACTGTTTACATTCCCACATGGAAAGATAATATTTGTATATCTTGATTTTTCTCAGTGTTAAGGTAGTTGGAGGGATTATGTACATATAGACAGAGGGCACAAGGTGGGTTGAATATGAAGGGATGATATCTAAAAAAAAAGATAAAATTAAGGGGTGAGGGAGAAATATATTAGGGGAAGTAGAAAGGGAGAAAAATAATGGGGCAAATTATTTTTTACATAAAAAAGGCAAGAAAAAAGCTTTTTAATGTAGGGGAAGAGGGAGGAGATGAGAGGGAGAGGGAAAGAGTGAACCTTACTCTCCTAGTATTTGACTTAAGAAGGGGACAACACGCACCCTCAAATTGGTATGAAAATCTATCTTACACTACAGGAAAGTAGGGGAAGGGTATAAGCAGGGGTTGGAGATAAGAGAAGGGAGGGCAAATGGGAGGAGGGGGTAATTAGAAGTAAATACGTTTTAGGAGGGACAGGGTCAAAACAGAGAATAGAATAAATGGGTGGCAGGATAGGATGGAGGGAAATATAGTTAGTCTTTCACATCATGACTGTTATGGAAGTGTTTTACATGACTACACTTGTATAACCTGTGTCAAATTGCATGCCTTCTCAGTGGGGATGGGTGGTCCAAGAGAAAGGGAGAGAAGTTGGAACTCAAAATTTGGAAAACTAAGGTTAAAAATTGTTTTACATGCAATTGGGAAATAAGACATACAAGCAATAGTGTAGAAAATTTTATCTATCCCTACAAGAAAATAAAAGGGAAGAGGATGAGAGAAGGGAGAGGTATGCTACAAGGGAGGGCAGATTTGGGGAATGGGTAATCAGAATGCGAGATGACTCAGGGTGGGCAGAGGGAAGAGATAGGGAGAAAACATAGAAATCAAAATCTTGTGGAAGTGAATGTTAAAAACTAAAAACAAATAAATATATTTTTTTTAATTTCCCAGAAGGGAATTAATGAAAAGAAATACTAGGGAAGGTGGCCTAACCATACCAGATCTTAAATTGTATGATAAAGAAGCAATCACGAAATCCACTTGATACTGGCTAAGAAATAGAGAAGTAAATCAGTGAAATAGGTTAGGTACACAAGTCACAGTAGTAAATAACTACAGCAATCTACTGTTTGATAAACCCAAGGACATAAGCTTCTGGGACAAAAACTCAGTGTCTGACAAAAACTACTGGGAAAACTGGAAAATAGTGTGGCAGAAACTGGGCATAGACCAATGCCTGACACCATATGCCACAATAAATTCCAAATAGGTACATGATCTAAGTATAAAGGCTCATACAATAAACAAGCTAGGGGGGCAAGGAATAGGTTTTTTTTTGTCAGATTCATGAAGAGTGGAGGAATTTATGAACAAACAAGAGATAGAGAACAGTAGGAAATACAAAATGGATAACTTTGATGAAATAAAATTGAAAAGTATTTTTGCACAAAGTCAATGCAAGCAAGATTAGGAGGGAAGGAAAAAAACTGGAAAGAATTTTTACAACTAGTGTCTCTGATGAAGGCCTCATTTCTAAAATATTTGGAGAAATGAGTCAAATTTACAAGCGTACAAGTCATTTCCCAACTGATAAATTGTCACAGGATATGAACAGGCAGTTTTCAGAAGAAGAAATGAAAGTTATCTAGAGTCATATGAAAAAATGCTCTAAATCACTATTGATTAGAGAGATGCAAAAGAAAACAACTACCAAATCACATCTATCAGATTGCCTACATGGCAAAACAGGAAGATGATAAATGTTGGAGAAGATGTGGGAAAATTGGAACACTAATTCACTGCTGGTGGAGCTGTGAGCTGATCCAACCATTCTAGAGAGCAGTTCAGAACTATGCCCAAATGGCTACAAAAATGTGCATACCCTGTGACTCAGCAATACCACTTCTACTTAAGATACTTAAAACTGGGGAAAAGACCCACATGTACAAAAGTATTTGTGGCCGAGACCTGGAAACTGAGGGGATGTCCTTCAATTGGGTTATGACTGAACAAGTTGTGGTATATGAATGCAATACTACATACACAATGCTATTTTGCTAGGAGAAATGATGAACAGGGGGACATCAGAAAAACCTGGAAAGACTTATATGAACTGATGCTGAGTGAAGTGAGCAGAACCAGAAGAACTTTATATAAAGTAACAACCACAGTGTGTGAGGACTGTTTTTAATAGACTTAGCCCTTCAGAGCAATGTAAGGACCTAAAACATTTCCAAAGGACTCATGATGTAAAATGCTATCCACATCCATGGAAAGAAGTATAGAGTCAGAACACAGAATTATGCGACTATTTTTTCCTCTTATGTTTTGTTTTGTTTTTTTCATGGTTTGTACCATCCATTTTAATTCTTCTATGAGTATCAGCAAGGGCCCTGGTATACACGGGAGGGCCTGCTATACATGTCCCTAGATCTAAAAGGAAAGTTGCCTTTGAGGGATCAACAATCTACATTAATCAAGAACATTTATCATTCACTTAGTTCAGGGGAAAAAGCCTGTACCCTGAACTTCAGAGAAAATGCCAACAGAAATTACGAGCAGAAATTACAAACAGAACGACCACCAAACAGGGCTGCTGATTTTCTGATCATAGTCAATACATACATCATTACCAGAGAGAGAAGCACCAACATCTGGGGTTTCAAATCCAGGAGCTTCTTAGAGGCTGCCCAGAGCCTCATCCGGCACACCAACCTTCTTCCAAAATATAAACCCCAAAGCAAGACCTCACCTCAGAGTATATTTACTCTTTTCAGCCTGGAGACAGTGACCCTCATTACCCTGTACCTCATTAGAAATTAACATAAGGTAGCTGAGGCCTATTAATGGGCAGAGAAGATGTTTAACTCCTCCCCCCACTCACCATTAACCTTACACTATGCAACATTACTAATATCAAAATGTGTTTAATAGGAATATATTTGTAGAACCCATGTAAGATCGTGTGTCTTCTTGGGAAGGTAGGGGTAGAAATTTGGAATTTGTGGAAGGAGTGTTGAAAACTGAAAACAAATAAATTAATAATTTTGGAAGAAAAAACAACAAGAATGTGAACTTCTGGGGGACAGGGATCAATTCACTTCAGTCTTGAGAGCCCAACTCCTAGCTCAGTGCCTATCACATACTGGATGACTCATTAATGTTTGATGGATTGATTGATACTTTGTTTCCAATTACTTTTATTTATGGCTTTTAAGGGTTTCATATTGGAGGCCAATGCCTTCCTCATGGCTGTACTACACACACTCTCTCTCTCCACTCCCTTGCATTTACCCTCTTCCTTCTCAGCTGGTCCTTGGCACTGGGTCCCAAGATCTCTCAGCCTCCAGCTACAAAAGTCCATGCTTTTGACCTTGATCCTGAGACAGGGACAGATGCAAGTCACGTTTTCTGGCGCCAGGGCCCATTTCCCAAGGAGTGTCTGTCACTCCATCTCTGATGTATTCTCCCACCATCTAAAAATCCCAGATCCTCCAGGACAAAGTCACTTTTAAAAAATAAAGTGTTTCTTTGCAGGAACTCTTAACTTAAGGGTTCCTGTTGATTTTTAATTGATATATCTTAATGACATATTTATTTCCAAATATGTCCCTTTTTGCTCATCTTCCCAGAACACTCTCTTTTCAAAAATAAAAAGACAGCTCAGTAAATCTAACCAAAACATTGACCACATCTGTCGCTATCACAGCACTCTCCATCCATAGTCCCCCACTTTTCCAGTGAAGGAAGGAAGATGTGTTTTCTCATATCTTCTCTAGAGATAAGGGTTCTTTTTGAATCCCAAAATTAGTTGAAGAAATGACTCTTTCCTGGCCAAAACTGAAAACATGCAGATTTACTAGCCTATTGCTTCTTCTAAAGGTATATTATTTTGGCTATGGCTATATTTGAAAGTGTTGTCAGATTTGGGAATATTATTATTTTAGGCTTTATATATTTTCTAGTAAATTTTTGTGAGAGCCAAAAGAAAGAGAAGTAACTGATGAACAGCCAGAATCCAGCTTTGGCATATAACCAAGAGATCTGGTGGAAGCTTGTAGTATGGTGACTTCCCACCTCCATACACCTGTCCCCTGATCAAGATACAAGAGAACATAGGTAGTCGTGGATGGCTTCTGATCTGCACTGTCAAGAGTAGCCATAGTTATGATATCACAGGGCTCCACTAGATTTTAAAGGTGTTATTGAAGGAAATGAAAAGTTCCCTGCATTTAATAGAAAAGATTTACCAATTTGGAGACATTTCCACTTTCCTTTCTAGCTCAAAGCTTCACCACCTTTATATTGCATATCTCCTAAATGGACTCCTGATCTTGAGGCTCTCCTTTATCCAATCTGTCCAATACCCAGGTGCCAAAATCATCTTCAGAAAGGATAAATATGACCTTACTCCTGATGGTACTGCTTTTGGACATCTCTGGGTGACTTTTTCATCATGGTCCTGGAAGTTCATTAATGGGATAATCACACCATCCTGTGAGACCTCATCAACCTTTGTTCTCTACCTCATCATTACTGTTTGTGTCTTTGATTGAAAGATGAGGCCAGGAATGCCATTTAAGGAGATAGCCTAACTCATGACATCTCCTCTCTTACTTGGTTATCCTACTTTGGGACTTAGCTGACTGCTTTGGGCACCACAGCCCCATGGCAGCTACCTAATCTCACCTCTCAGTCTTTAGCTTCCTTGGATGTTTTGCCTTTCCCCATTAGTTTGTGAGCTCCTTGAGGACAGCGAGTATCTATTTCACATTTGCATCCACAGTACTTATTACAGTACCTGGTATATGGTAGGTCCTTAATAAATATAGACTGACTATTAACATCATTCCCCTCCTGAAAAATCTTTAGTACTTTCTGTTATCTTTCAGATAAAACACAAACTCCTCAACTTGACATTAGAACTTTTTCATAGTCTGACTCCAGCCAACCTTTCCAGCCTGGTTGCATATTACTGCCTTTCACATGTTCTACATTTCATCCAAATGAGCCCACTTGCTTTATCATGAACTCATCATTTCATCTCCCTCTTCCTTGTCTTTGCTGAGATGCTTTCCCATGGACTCTCAGAGTTGCATTCAATACCAAGGTCATGTGCCACATTCTCCTGTAAACCTTTCTTTATCTCCTTTCCTTATGTCTTTACTTCCTCAAAGTGCAATGCTTACACCTCTCTGTTTTATACATCCTATCTAAGCTTCAGGACAAGACTTATTTTTCTTTTTGCCCTCAGTGCTTAGGATGATGCCTGGTACATAGTAGTTCACTAATAAATGTTTGTATTCATGTCTCTGCTTGTCCCCTTGCTTTGTGAAGTCTTCCTTTTCATTTTTCTTTTGTACTCTGAATCTTGTATGTCCCTCATTTTTTTCAAAACAACAAGTCTTTACTTCCAATGCCTAGCATGGTACCCTCTTCTTGATAGAAAATGAGCTTCTTTCCCAGGCTTTGATGTTCCCAGTAGAAACAACATCCACCAACTGTTTCCACATGCCATGACCCACCCAGGTTCATCATGCATTTTCCCTTAGGAACCATACTAGAGAACACATTTCAACATCATTGCAAACTGTTGAATGTCAGAAAAATTCACTGGAGAAAATGCGCAGGGAAATAGAAAAAGAAGACAAGACCTATGCAACAGTAGGGTGAAACAAAGGAATGAGAATCCATCAGTGACCTGAAGCCTCAAATCTGTTTGTCCAGGGAAACACCTATGTTATGGAATGTTCCTCTAAACTCTCATCACAATCTTTGGGATGTTCTACACCTGTGGAGATGGCCTGGAAAGCTCATCAAAAAACTACTCTCTTGATAATGACCACAGCCAAAATTTATCAACAGTCTCATGAGGTTTCTTGACATGTCTTAGTGCTAACCAGGATTTAAGCAAAACACTTCACAAATTAAAAGTCATTTTCAAAAACCCTACTCAACCAAGACCTCCATTTCTAATTGTGTAAGGTCTCTTCCTACTAAGCTCAGATGCTGAATCTTCATGACAATTTCTCCTCCTCCCTTATATACTTGTAGTAATATACTTGGACCTTGAAGTAAATTCTTCGAAGAGAAATTGGTGATTCTTACCTGCTCATTAAATGGAAACTTCCAAGGCTGAGATTCAATTCAATTTGAGATTCAATTTAATTTAAAACTGTATTCTTCCTGAGTCAAACCCTCAAAATAATAACTAATCAACACAATGATATTTTTACTGTTCTTCCCATTTTCAACAAAGACATGGTCATAAAAGGGTGGTCTCTTGGAGAATGTAGTCCAGGAAATGCTTGTTATCTTCTGATTTTTATATAAGAGATACCCTGGATGTTTACGTAGGCCGTACTTGCCAAGATTTTACAGAGAAAAGAAAGTGGACATACACATCAGTCACTACAGAATTCAATTTCTTGCAAAGTACAGACTTTGGCATTTCCAATCACCTTCTCCTCTTTGATACTCTCTTCTCTCTACTTTCATGACATTGTTCTCTCCTGTCTGACTTCTCCTTAGTCTTCTTTGCTGGATCTTCAGTCAGATTATGCCCACTCATCCTGGGAAGGGGGTACCTGAATCTCTGTCTTGAGCCCTCTTCTCTTCTCTATCTGGCCTATTCCCTTTGGTGATCATCAGTTCACATGAATTTAACTACCATCTTTGTGCAGGTGATGCTGATTCATCTGTGTAGCTCTCCTCTCTCTCTCTCTCTCTCTCTCTCTCTCTCTCTCTCTCTCTCTCTCTCCCCTGATTTTCAGTCTCCCATCTCCAATTAGTTATTGGACATGTCAATCTAAATGTCACATAGACATGTTAAGCTCAACATGTATGAAAATCTTTCATAAACCGGGCCCTTGCTACCTTACTAATCTTCACATCTATCTATCTATCTATCTATCTATCTATCTATCTATCTATCTATCTATCTATCTATCTATCTATCTATCTATCCATTCATCCATCCATCCATCCATCCATCCATCCATCCATCCATCCACCCATCCATCCATCCATCCATCCATCCATCCATCCATCCATCCATCCATCCATCCATCCATCCATCCATCCATCCATCTATCTATCTATCTATCTATCTATCTATCTATCTATCTATCTATCTATCTACCTAGCTCTATCTCTCAAACACACCACCATGTACTCAGAGATCCAGTAACACTGACCTTCATGTTATCCCTCAAACATAAAACTCTGTCTCCCAATTTCAGGTATTCTACTGGTTCTCCCTCATGCCTAGAATGCTGACGTTCCTTTTCTCAACCTTAGCTTTCTTCAATCCCAGCTAAAGTCTCACTTTGTGTAGTGTATTGATAATGCATTTTTACTTATGGCTAATGTAATTTTACTTCTTAACGGGAAAATCTTTCCCATCTACTAACAGGCCCATGTGACCTGCTTGAGTCACTTGGAAACCTGAGCCACATGAGTCAAGTGATATGGAACAGGAAGGGGTGGAGCAGGAAGGGTGGAAGAGGAAAAGGCAGAGCTAGAGTAGAGCTGAAAGGAAGTTGGTCAGACTAGTCAGAGCTGGGAAGGACAGAGAAAGCAGGAAGCTAGGATCGTGATTGTTTATGGGAAGGCCTGATAATGTTATAGACTTCTTGGTTACAGTGATGCATTTCTTTGTTGCTATGATGGATTTGGCTTTCTGGTGTTAGGATTTGGCTTTATGATGTTTGAATAAATGCTTTGGTTTTGTTTTTCATGTGGTGAATCATATTTCATGATTCTGAATTATGCCAGCATATTCAAAGCTGCTGTAGGCACTGTGAATATCACACTGGTGCCACATACAAGAAGCATTTCCTGATCTTTTCGATGCGAATGCCTTTCCTCTCTTGATTATTTTCAATTATTTATTCTGTTTATAGTTGACTGATGAGGTAGAGTGGGCATACATAGAATGTAGCATGTTATCAATAATATGTCCTTTCTTCCAGGTTAATTTCATAATAGAATCACATGCGATCTATGCTCCAGACAAACTGACCAAGACAGTCTTCCCCAGAAACACTATCCCATCCCCTTTGACTTTTCAAAAGGTGCTCCCATATACATATATTCTTTCTTCTCATTTCTTCTTTAAAGGAATCTCTAAGTGATTTCAAGTTATACCTGAGGTGCCACCTCTAATGGAAGGCCTTTCTTTGTATCGTTAGTAATTACTTCTAAATTACTTTGCAATTTCTCTGTGTAGTTTAAGCATTCTTAATCAAGTATCTGTGAACTGATGTATTCAATGTGTATTCAATAGATAGATAGATAGATAGATAGATAGATAGATAGATAGATAGATAGATAGATAGATACAAGGATGGATAGATGCATGGATGGATAGATAGATGATAAAGACGATAGTAGACAGAACTATTTCACTATAACTGGTTTCCTTTGTAATTTTTTTTAATTTTATGCATTGAAAAAATATTGTTTTGAGAATGAGTCCATACGTAGGCTTCACCAGATTGCCCAAGCAGTCCATGTTGCCACACACACACACACACACACACACACACACACACACACACAGGAAGAGAGAGAAAGAGAAACACTAGTTATATTTATCCAGATTCATCTGTCTGCCTTCCCCTCTTCCATACATACACATCTCACAACCACTCCCAGACCAGTGGAATCAAAGTTCCTAGAGGTTGTTTCTTGTCTGCATCTTCATGTTTACCATTATTCCCAGCATACAATAAGTACTTAATGATTGTTTGCTGAATTGACAGTCTGCTTGACACAGAAGAAAGAGGGTTGCCTTTGGATTATAGAGAGGAGCTAAATCCCAGGCCTTCTACTTACTCCCTATATGACTCTGAAAAGTCATTGATTTCTGTGGATTCCTCTGTAAAATAAGGGGGTGGGAATAGAGGGCAATTTAAGTCTCCTCTAGCTTTAAACCTGTGATTCTCTGTTGTATGATGAGTTGAAACAAACTATAACTGACTTACATGGAATTGCAACAAAAAGACTCTGAGAAGTGAGAGAGGATCAGGAAAGACAACATAGAAGCTCTTGAACTGTGTCTTGAACAAAGAGAAGAATTCTGTGAGCAGTGTATGTTAAAGCAAAGTATGCATTAGGGGCATGAGAGAAGGTCAGGGTAGAAGCACCATAACCATAATTAACCATGATTCTAGAATCATAGATCACAATACCCTAATAGGAGCCTAATAACAAATTACCTTAAGCAGTGTGTTTGTTGAACTGACATTTGACATGCATGCCTTACTTAGAAGTGTTCAAGCTCAGAATATCATTCTTTTATTGTGTGGAATATGCAAGTTCCTTACATTCAGCTACCATATACTTTGTCTTTTCTGTTAGTGAGAAGAGCTTGGACCATACAGAATCTCATGAGGTAGTGAGTTCCCTGTCACTGGAGGTCTCCAATCAGGATCTGCATGTTTGTATTTTCAGAGCTCTATACAAGGGAATGCATGAGTCTGGTATGAGTTAGACTAGAGTCCCTCAGAGCTTCCTTTCAGGTCTTGAGAATCTGATTTCAAGACTCTTCATTTGTACATGAAGAAATAGAGGCCCAGAGAGGGGAAATAACTAACCAACATCAAATACCCAATGAAGGAGTGGTCATTTTTTGGACTTGAGGCCAGTGCTCTTTGCATTTCTCCATACCAATAGGCTTCCACCCAACAACTTCTCCACATGTCTTATGTGTCATGATTCATGTTGCATATATCAATGGCTCCTCTTTAATTCTAATTGTTTTTCTTCTTCAAAAACCCAATCATTCTCTTCTTCTAACACTAATAGCCCTGAAACTTTTCTGCCTGATAAGTTATGGTTAAATTATCTCATCTGAGTTTCCCTGGTTGTTAAGTTTTATTTTTTTTAAAGAGAAAAAGAGAGAAACAGACACACACTACCAAATAACCAGATGTTGTCTTCTCTTATTTCAGTTCTTAACATACAATAAGTTGCAGGTTTCTTGCAGCTCCTCGGGCTAAATTGCAAACAAGAATTAGCACATCACCAGCCTAACTGCTTCTTCCCAGAATGTCTGTTTAAAGTTAAAATGAACAATGGACTCAGATATCAAAGGGATATTGCTCCCAAATTATCCAATCAACTCTGAGGACAGCTGGAGAGAACATTGGACTAAAGTTTTTCAATCAATGGGTAATGCTTAGAAAGTTTAATTGTTGTCGGTCACAGTTTACTTCAGGGTAAATGAGTCTTCACAGAATCACAGAATGCCATAGTTGAAAGGGAATGCTGAGGCCATCTTGGTTCAAGCAGTACCTGGCTGAGAATCCTGTCTACCACAAGGAGCCAGCAAGCCTCAATTTGAAGAAATCATGGCGGGGAGTTCACTATCTACCAAGATAAGTCATTCCCCTTTTGGACAGCTCTAATTGTAAAGGTCCTCCACAACCCCACATCAAACTTAAAGTTGCCTTTTAGCAACAGCCATTCATTGGATGAGGTTCTCTCCTCTCCCAAGAAACATAACAAGTCTAATCCCTCTGATAGTTACCATGTCCTCCTTAATTCTTCTTTGCTCCTGCATTAAAATCCTCAGTTCCTTCAACTGATTTTATTACCTAGACTTTTCCATCTTAGTTGCCTTCCTAGAGATGTTTTCCACTTCATAAATGTCCTTACTCAAATGTGGCACCCAGAAGTTAAGAAAATATTCCAGGTGTGTTCTGATCATGGCTCTACAAAGTAAGATGGCTCCATCCTCTTACTTTCAGACAGTATGTAATACCAGGAGATAGTATAATGCAAGCAAATCAGTTCTAAATTCAGATTCATAGGCCTGGGACTCTAATCTTGATTCTGCCACTTATTTCCTAAAAAACCTTAGGAAAATGGGGTGGGAGGGAGCCAAGATGGCAGAGTAAAAGCAGAGACCTGATTGAGCTCTCCCCTAAACCCCAGAAAAATACTTGTAAAAATGAATCTAAAGAAATTCTAGAGCTAGAGAACTCACAAAATGACAGAGTGAAACAAATCTCCAGCCCAAGAGAGCCTGGAAGGTGCGCAGGAAGTGTCTATCACACCAGGCAAGAAGCAGAGCAGAGTACAGTCCATCAAGGGCTCTGCCAGCACAGACAGGGCTGGAACAGGATTCAGGGGACTGAATCATTGGCAGCTCTGGAAGTATTGAGACCAAAGACAGCATAGAAGTTCAGTGGGGAAACTCTGTAGCACCTGAGTGGGGTAGGGGCATAGTCTGGCCAGGATGTGACCCCAGCCCCAGGGTGTAGAAAGAGGTGAGCTGGCAGCAGTGGCAGTAGCAGCAGCAGCAGCAGCTTCCAAAACACTGGGCTCACACATAGTAGGGGATTGACTGGCTGATACAAACCCCTGAAGCCTTGGACAGTACACCAACCCCAAGTCCCATTGACAATAGAGTTCTACTTTGACAAAAAGTTAAAAAGTAAAGTATTTGTCTGAGAAGATGAGCAAACACAGGGAAATAAAGTCAGACTATAGAATCATATTTTTGTGACAAAAAGATCAAAACATATGACCAAAAAACAAAAAATCAAAGCTCCTATATCAAAAGTCTCTAAGAAAAATATGAATTGGTCACAGGTCATGGAAGAGCTCAAAAAGGATTTTAAAAATCAAGTAAGAGAGGTAGAGGAAAAATTGGGAGGAGAAATGAGAGTGATGCAAGAAAATCATGAAAAACAAGTCAACTGCTTGCTGAAGGGGACCCCCAAAAATACTGAAGAAAATAACAGAAGGTAAAATAGAAATTGAAAGAAAAAATCTACTGATCACCTCCTGAAATCTTGAAAGAGATTCCACAACAAAAACTCTTAGGTATATTGTAGCCAAAATCCCAAGGAGAAAATTTTGCAAGCAGTCAGAAAGAAACAATTCAAATATTGTGGAAATGCAATCAGGATAACACAAGATCTAGGAGCTTCTACATTAAAGAATAGAAGGGCTTGGAATATGACGTTTCAGAGGTAAAAGGAACTAGGACTAAATCCAAGAATCACCTACCCAGCAAAACTGAGTATAATACATCAGGGGGAAAATGGTCATTCAATGAAATAGAGGACTTTCAAGAATATTTGCTGAAAATACCAGAGCTGAATAGAAAAATTTGACTTGCAGATACAAGAGTCAAAAAAAGCATGAAATGATAAAGAAGAAAGAGAAATCATAAGGGACTTATTATAGTTGAACTGTTTACATACCCACAAAAAGATGATATTTGTAACTCATGAAACTTTGTCTAGTATTAGGGTAGTTGGAGGAAATATAGATTGATAGACAGACAGACATGCACACAGATAGACAGACAGACAGACAGATAGATAGATGATAGATAGATAGATAGATGATGGATGGAACAGGATGAGTTGAATATGAAGGGATGACATCTAAAAAATTAAATTAAAGGGTCAGAGAGGATTATAATGAGAGAAGGAGAAAGGGAGAGATAGTGTGGAGTAAATTATCTCATATAAAACAGGCAAGAAAAAAGGTTTCACAACGGAAGGGGAAGGTAAGAGGGAATGAGTGGATCTTACTTGTGTCAGATTTGGCTTAAGGATGGAATAACATAGACACTTATTGGGTATCTTACCCTATGGGAAAGTAAGCAGAAAAGGGATGGGGGGATGGTGATGATAGAAGGGAGGGAAGATTGGGTAAAGGGGTAGTTAGAAGCAAACACTTTTGAAAAAGGGCAGGGTCAAAGTTGAAAATAGAGTAAGTGGGTGGCGAGATAGGATGGAGGGAGATATAATTAATCTTTCACAACATGACTATTATGAAAGTTTTTTGCATAACTACACATATATAACCTATATTGAATAGTTTGCCTTCTCAATGAAGGTGTGTGGGAAAGGAAGAAAGAAGAGAATTTGGAACTCAAAGTATTATAAACATAAAACTGGGAAATAAGAAATATAGGCAATGGGGTATAGAAAACTATCTTGCCCTGCAAGAAAATAAGGAAGAAGAAGATAAGAGGGGGGAGATAAAAAGGAAGGCATACTGGGAGAGGGGTAATCAGAATGCTTGCCATTTCGGGGGAGGGGAGGAGCGGAGAGATGAGGAGAAAATTTGGAACTCAAATCTAGTGGAAATGAATGTTGAAAACTAAAAAGTAATTAATTTAAAATAACCTTAGGCAAGTCACTTCAGCTCTGCACTACTCATTTTCCTCATGTGTCATGTACAATGAGGTTAGACTTGATGACTTCTAAAATCATTCCAGGTCTGTTTCATTCTCTCATCTTAAATCAGTCTAACATTGCCTTGTTGTTCAGTCATTCAGTCACATTCAGAGCTTCATGATGATATGTACCACAGCATGCCAGACCCTTCTATCCTACACTATCTCCTGAAGTTTGTCCAGTCTTACATTCATTATTCAATGAAGGTATCTATCCATTTCATCTTCTGCCATCCTCTTTTCTTTTTGCTTTCAGTCTTTCTCAATATATGTTGTTTTTTTCAATGAGTCTTGTCTTCTCATTATGTGACCAAAATATTTAAGGTTCAGGTTCATTATTTGTCTTTCCAATGAGCACTCTGAATTAATTTCTTTAGGTATGGAATGATTTGATCCACTTGCTGTCCAATGAACCCTCAAAACACCAGTATCACATTTCAAAGGTATCAGCTCAACAGCACTCAGATTTTCTTTTAATCTACCTCTCTTAGCCATCTATTACTACTCGAAAAAGCAAACAAACAAACAAAAATACATAGTTTTCACTATATAGACCTTTGTTGTCATGGTGATTTCTCTGCTTTTTTGCTATGCTGCTCAGATTTGCCAGAGCTTTCCTCCCAAGGAGCAAGTGTCATTTAATTTCATGGCTGCAGTCACTGTCTACTGTGAGCAATGAGTCCAAGAATGTAAAATCTGACGTTGTTGCAATTTCTTCTCCTTCTATCAGAAGGAAGTGATGGGATCAGTTGCCATGATCTTAAGGATTGTTTTATTTTTTTTTAATGTTAAACTTCAAGGTATACTTTACACTATCCTCTTTCATTCTTATGAAGATACTTCTGAGAGTAGTACCATACTATCTGAGATTTGATATTTCTCCTGGAAATTTTAATTTGAGCTTTTGATTCATCCAGCCTGGCATTTCACATGTTGTATTCTGCAATAAGTTAAAGAAATAAAGTGGCAATATAGAGCCTTGTTTTACTCCTTTCTCAATCTAATCAATCAGTTGTTCTATAGTGTCTTCTAAATGTTGTTTCTTGACCTGCGTACAGGTTCCTCAGGAGAAAAGTAAAATGATCTGGTACTTCCATTTTTTTTGAGGACTTGCCACAGTTTGTTGAGATTCACACAGTCAAAGAATTGGTGTAGTCAATGAAGTAGCTGTTTTCTAGAATCCCTTTGCCTTCTTCATAGTCCAGCAAATGTTGGCAACTTGGTTTCTAGTTCCTCTGCCTCTTTGAAAAACAGCCTGCTCTTCCGGTAATTCTCAATTCATATATTACTGAAGTCTAACCTGCAGAATCTTAAGCGTGGGCTTGAAGGTTCGTGAAATAATTCCATTTTGTTCAGTAATTTGAACATGATTTGGCATTGCCTTTCTCTAGAATTGGGACATAGACTATTTTTTTCCAATTTGGTGACTTGTGTTGCATGTTCCTAATTCCCTGGCATATTGAGTGCAGTACTTTAACAGAATCACCTTTTTTGGAAAATAAAATTGGAATTTCATCTTTTCCATTAGTCTTATCTCTAGCAATGCTTTCTAAGTCCCATTTGACTTCACTCCAGGATGTGTGGTTCTAGATCACTAAACATAATATCATGGTTATCAGTAATGTTAAGATCTTTTCTTATATAGTTTCTTTTCTGCGGATTCTTATTACTTCTTAATATCTTCAACTTCTATTAAGTCCCTACCTTTTCTGACTCTTATGCCATTTTTGCATGAAATATTCCTTTTATATCTCTAATTTTCTTAGAGATTTCTTGTCTTTCCTACTCGATCATTTTTCTTTTATTTCTTTGCATTGCTAATTAAAGAAAACTTTCTTATCTCTCTTTGTTATTCTCTAGAATTATGTATTTAGATAAGCACATATAGGTAGGTAGGTAGGTAGATAGATAGATAGATAGATAGATAGATAGATAGATAGATAGATAGATATGTATGTTTCTTTTCTCTTTTACCTTATGCTTTCTTTCTTTCCTCAGTTATTTGTAAAGTCTCATCAGACAGCCATTTAGCTTTCAAGCTCTTATTTTTCTTTGGGATTTTTTGTTCCTATTCTTTGTTTTTTGTTTTTGTTTTGTTTTTCTGTTACTGTCTTCTATACAACATCACTCTCTAGAGTTCCATATGTATTCTACCTACCAGATCTAATACCTTAAATCTATTCATCACTCTTCTTCATATTCATAAATGATGTTAGGTCGTATGTATATGGTCTAATGGTTTCCTACTTTCTTCAATTCAGTTCTAAATTTTGTAACAAGAAACTCATGATCGGAGTGACAACAACCTCCAGGTCTTGTTTTTTTCTGACTGTATAGAACTTTTCCAGCTTTGGTTGTAAAATACATAATCTATCTGATTTTGTTATTGACCTTCTGATGATGTCTGTGTTAGAGTCACCTTTTGGCTCGTTGAAAAAAAAGTGTGCTATAACCAGTGAGTTATCTTGATAAAACTCCATCAGTCTTTTCTCTACTTCAATTGTACTCCAAGGCCAAACTTACATGTTGTTCCAATTATCTTTTGATTTTCTACTTTAGCATTTAAATCCCCTATGATGAATGGGATGTATTTTCTTTCTTTCTTTCCTTCCTTCTTTCTTTTTCTCTTTCTTTCTTTCTTTTTTGTTGTTATTTCTAGATGTTGTAGGTAGAATTTAGCAACTTTGCCTTCTTTGGCATTAGTGGTTGTGTCATAGACTTGTATTACTGTGATGTTGAATAGTTTACCTCGGATTTGAACATATATCATTCAGTTATTTATGAGATTCTACCCTAGTACTACTTTTCTCACCCTTTTATTGTCTGTGAGGGCTACGGCATTTTTCTAAGGCATTCTTGTCCACAGTGGTAAATGCAGAGATCACTTGATTCTCCCATTCCCATCCATTTCAGTTCACTGATGCCCAAGTCGTCAATTTTTGAACTTCCCAAAACCTGTTTGAAAACCTCCAGTTTGTCTTGGTTCATAGATTTTACATTATAGATTCCACTGCAGTATGGATCTCTACACCACTGATCTTCCCTTTTGTCACCAGATATGTCCATAGCTGAGCTTCCTTCTGGCTTTGGCAAAACTATTTCACTCTTTCTGGAGTAACTTGTAGTTGTTTGCAATTTTTCCCTAGTAATATTCTGGACACCTTCAAACTTCAGGGATTAATCTTCCAATGTCATCTCTTTTATCATTTTAATACTGTCTATGGATTTTCTTGGCAAAGATACTAGAGGGTTTTCCATTTTTTTTCTCCAGTGGATCACCATTTGTCAGAACTCTCTACTATGACCTGTCTGTTTTGAATAACCTTGCATAATATGACTTATATTTTCACTGAGTTCCATAAGCCCCTCTGCCACAACAAGACCATCATTCAGGAGGGGAAGGTTGCATTAGTTTTTTTGATTATCCTATCATACTTATCATATGTAAATTTAAAGAGTTTTTCATGCAATAAATCCTCAAATATCATTTGGAAGAATGGCTAATGAAAACGTTTCCCCTTACAGCTATTTCTTAAGTTGATTTTTTGAAAGTGTATATGGCTTTTCATTTATGTCTATTGAATTTCATCCTATTAGATCTAACCACATGTTGCATTATGGATCTGAGTCATCTGGTTTTCTGGTTCTGTGCCTGCCCTCTACCTTTTTTTTTTAATTTTGATTTAGAAAGATATGGCCAGTGGAAATATATGTCCATATACTAATTCCCTTAATATTCCTCCTCAGTGGAATATTGTCAGAGTTTCTATATTTCCTTCTTTCTTTTATCTTTTCTTTATGTATTTTGGCATTCATTTAAAAAAACTGAGTTCCAAATTCTCTACTTCTCTTTTGTCCCTCTCTTAAACAGGTAAGCAATAGAATATTGATTATACATGTGAAACCAGGAAAAATATATTTAATACATTTATACCATATAAGCCATATTGCTGGGGGGGGGGAGTAAAAAAAATAAAGAGAATGGAAAAAAGAGAATGTTTCAATATAGACTCAGAATTTATCAGTTTGTTCTCTGAAGATGGATGGTATTTTTCATTATGAGTCCTCTGGAATTGTCTTGGATCATTGTCTTAAAGTATCTAAGTATTCCACGATTAATCATCATTATAATATTTCTGTTACCATGTACAATGTTCTATTCCTGCTCATTTCATTTTGCATTAGTTCATATAAGTCTCCATAAGGTTTTTTTTTTTTTTTTTGCTGAAACCATTCTGCTCATCATTTCTTATAGTACAGCAGTATTCTATCACAGTCATATACCACAACTTGCTCATTTATTTCCCATTTGCTAGGCATTGATTCAATTCCAAATTCTTTGCCACCACAAAAAGAGTTACTATAGCTTTTTTGTACATAAAAATGATTTTCCCTTTTCTTTTATCTCTTTGGCATACAGACCTAGTAGTGGTTTTGCAGGGTCAGAGGGCACATACAGTATTTTTTAACCTATATGGGCACAGTTTTAAACTTTTTTTCCATAATAGTTGGATGAGTTCACAACTATACTGACAGTGAATCACTGTTCCTATATTTTCACACACCATTAGCATTTATCATTTTCCTTTTCTGCCATGTTAGTCAACCTGATACATGTGAGGTGGTATACCAGAGTTGTTTTAATTTACATTTCTTTAATCAATAGTGATTAAGAACAATTTTGTGTGACTATTGATAGCTTTGATTTGTTCTTCTGAAAATTGTTCATTCACTTCTTTGTCCATTTATGAACAGGGGAATTGCTCTTAACGTTTTGTAAATTTGACTCATTTTCCTATATATTTGAGAAATGAGACTTTTATCAGAGGAAATTTCTGTAAGTTATTTTTATTTATTTTTTTAGTTTCATATTTGCCTTATAATTTTGGCTTCATTTGTTTTGTGTATGGAAAAGAATTTTTTTAAAAATTTTATGCAATCAAAATTATTCATTTTACTTTTTGTGATCTTCTTTATCTCTTATTTGGTCATAAACTGTTTCCTTATTTATGGTACTTAGCATATTAATGTCCTGCTTCTCATTTATTGTTTAATATAATTTGAGTTAGGGAATAATGTCTATCACTTTTAATTTTAGAGAAATCCTTGTCCTAACTCAGTTTTTCCTTTTAGCAAGGCAATGCTAAAGACTGAACTATCTAAAAGAAAGAGAATAGAAATCAGCATGAAAATGGCTGCTTATGTCAGCCATCTCATGGGATTTTTAGTTCAAGAAAATAAAGAGAAATAATTTTTGAAAATATTCTTATTGTCAGTATTAGGGAGAAGCAAGTTGATCACCTCCTCTTATTAGGGAAGCTATGATTTTGTGTGGTGCCAGATAAGCTGGAGCAGATGATCATCAAGGGCTAACTGGATATCCAAGTACCTACCACACGAATTGACTTTCTAAAACATTCTGAACTAAAGCTAGCATATATGCTTCTATTGCTACTACTTCTCTCTCTACTCTTCTGGGTTCCCATAAAGGGTCATAGAGTTGTCATCCCTCCCTTACTTATTGATAGCAGCACATCAACTTTTGATATGATTTAATGGGAATGTGTCAAGTGGCACTATAAGAGATCATGAAACATGGAGGCTTGGTCATATAACTTGAGAGAAGAATGAATTATGGATAGTACATGTGCTCCATTAGTATCCAGTCAATGTCAAGAATTATGGGGCATGGTCCTTCATACATTAGTTGTAAGAACTGTGGTTGAAATTAAAAGGCTTGGAAGAAATCCACAGGTTGTGATTTACATTGTCAGAGCAACTACCCAAGTGGATGAGATTGCAGATATTTAGAAGCATTATATTACCTTACCTTGAGCATTTAGCCATAGCAGAAAAATTGTCAACTACATCATCAAAACCCAGTAAGAAAGAGATTGTCTTTGAGTCTTATAGCAATCTGTCTCTCCCTTTAATTCTGTTGTTTCCACAATTCTCTGTCTCTGGAATTATCTATGCTCTCGTTCTTTTAGAGAGTACTCTTTCTCTTTCATTTCTCATTCCACCACTGAAAGTGTTTTAGAAATCTGAAGTTTATATTGACTATCCAGTAGAATTTGCGAGTATTACCCAACACTTGGGTAAGAGGATTGCTTAATTCTTAATTAGGAACCAAATATTTTGGATATCACCTTCTCATTAGACAAACACACCGGAGTGGTCCAGGCAACACCTGGAAAATTCCTTTCTCCTCTACAGTTATCAAACTATCCACAACTAATCCTCTAAAAATGCTTCTTGTATTTATTAAAAATCAGAGAGGTTAAGTGCTTTGGCCAACCAGAATTGGGGCAAATGATATACAATTAAATTAGTAATAGCTCTATTGGTGACAGGGACAATCTTCAAAAGTCTTTGGCTGAATGAGGATGTAGCTAGCTGGGTAAATCAGTTCCTCCTCTCTTATAGGTCTTCCCATTCTCTTCCTTCTCCTATCCACAGGAAGGTAAATTTGGATGGCCAGAGGATGCCCAGTTAGCTTTAACTTGGGGTTTACTGGCTAGATTTTGTCTCTTCTTTCCTTTCCTTTCCTTTCTCTTCCCTTTCCCTTTCCCTTTCCCTTTCCCCTTTCCCTTTCCCTTTCCCTTTTCCTTCCCTTCCCTTCCCTTCCCTTCCCTTCCCTTCCCTTCCCTTCCCTTCCCTTTCCTTTCCTTTCCTTTCCTTTCCTTTCCTTTCCTTTCCTTTCCTTTCCTTTCCTTTCCTTTCCTTTCCTTTCCTTTCCTTTCCTTTCCTTTCCTTTCCTTTCCTTTCCTTTCCTTCCCCTTCCTTTCCCTTCCCTTCCCTTTCTTTCCTTTCCTTCCCTTTCTTCTTTCCCAAAACTCTCAACCTACTATACTCTGAAGCACATAGGTTGGACAACAGTAGATCCCTGCCCAAGCTCCAAGGACTGTTTTCTGGACCCTCCTGGCTAAAGAGTGATTATCAATAGCAACTGTTACTGTTTCCCTCCCAGCTTGATTTAGTTATTTTTCCTTTGGCTCATTAAAGAGGCCATCCCCTGACTATTTCTTAAACAGGCCTATTCACTGAATGGGTGGTACCTCACACTAAATGAGAACTGAATAGGCCTTGGCCTAAAGGGGCCAAGGTCTCCCTTGCTTCCTGAGCCATCTCCAGTCATCCTGATGAATATCTGGTCACTGGATCCAGTTGGGTCAGGAGGACAAAGTGAGGCTGGTGACCTACACAGCCCTCCCTCACTCAAAAAAAATCAAGGGCAAGTCATGTTATAATTTCTCTAATGGCATGTTCTTCCTCAACAATGAAGGACAAACAAAATGATCAAATCAGATACTTTTATGACCATATAATTTACTTTTTTTAAAGTTCTTCTACATAGTGTTTAATTTCATTTTATAAGATCAGAAAGTATGATTTCCATTTCATTTTCTGATAATTTGGACATTTATAGTTCTATGGGTGGTCATTTACTTTAAAATCTTAGTTTTGCTTGAATATGATTATATTTAATATATTTTGATGATTCTTTTACTAGCTATGAATTAACCTTAATATAATTTTGTTGTAGGAATTTTATTCCCCTCTTTCATTTAAAAACAGGATAACTGAAAGTTTATCAATGTTATTATTTGTTTCAAAGACTAAGTCACCTCCTACATGAAGCCTATCCTGATCCACCTAGCTCTTATTCACTCCCCTTTGACATTGCTCTGTTTGATTTCATCTACAGGTATACATATATGCACTTTTTGTTATTTATTTGCCTACATAATGAAAGCTTCCAGGATTCCTGTAGGATAGAGATACATTTTTGTGTCTTCATATCCTAAGTTCTTTGTGCAGGCTAAGTGCTTAATACATGGTTATTGAATTGGATTGTGAATTGGATTGCCAAAAATCTCTAAACTCTTTGCAATAGTAATCAATCCCACCAACGATGAATTAGAGACATAAGAACAGTGAATTTTTTAGAAGTTTGCAATTCTAATGGTATTTTATGACTATTCAAAAAGGAGAGCATGAGACATAAACATATTTTGAGCAGTTGATTAAAATTTGTGAATAAACTATGATTAAATAGACCCCATGAACATTATCTCTCTTTGGTATTTATCCCTTGTTTTATTGGAGACTGTATATTATTCTTGCAGGGATGTATCCTTTTCTTAAATATACTGGCAATTATGTCTTTACTGATACATCTTATATATTTTCTTTAATTTTACAAGTATTAGTATGTTTGTTCAAACTTGGTTTGGCCTGTAATAATTTCTTCCGTTTCTTTGATCCATAAAAATGTACCTCCTCTTCATTGTAGAAATACACACACATACATAATGTGTGTGCATATGTGTGTGTGTCTGTATGTGTGTACACTTAAATATAAAATGTAATTTATTTATTTTGGTGTGATATAAGGGATAGTTCCAAACATATTTTTCCCATATAACTCTTTGATTTTCACAAGTTTTTTTTTTTCCTGAATACTGATTCACTTTCCCACTGTTGTTTAAGTATGGATTGATCAAACATTCACTCCTTATACACTGTGGGTCCTATTTTTGGATTCTCTCTTCTGGTTTATTGATCCATTACTCTTTTTTTCAAAAACAAACTAATTTGTTTTGTCTTTTTAAAAATAATGATTATTTAATGGCACATTTTAAAGTCAAGCAGATTTACCTCACAATAATATTAGCATTTTCCTTTTCAGTTTTTAAGTTAATTCTTTGAAATACCATTTTGATTATTAAATTATCACGTCTGTGAATTTGTTTTGTACTTTCTTTAGTGGTTGTTGTTCAGTCATTTCCAGTTATGTTCAACTCTTCTTGACCCAATTTGGAATTTTCTTAGTAAGGATACTGGACTGATTTGCTATTTCCCTCTTCAGCTCATTTTACACATGAGGAGCTGAGGCATAAACAGTTAAGTGACTTGCCCAGTTCACAAACTAGTAAGTGTCTGAATTTAATTTTAATTCAGGAAGATGAGTTAGCTGAGTCTGTCTACACCTCTTCTAGACCTATACTCCCTCAATTTATTACAGAAAGAAAAAATGCCCATGCTTGCTAAATAGTTTTTAATTCCTTTTCGTAGTGACAAAGAATAAAAAACTGAAGCCATGCCCATCAGTTAACAAGCTGACATATATATTCTAGTATAAGCCATACGTAAGGAATGGTTTCAGAGAAACCTGGGAAGATACTTGAGATGATGGAAAGTGAGGTAAGCAGAGTCAAGGTACCAATTTGTATAGTCTCAAGAATACAGTAGACACAAGCAAATTTGAAAGACTTGTGTATGCTGATAAATGGAAAGACCAAAAATTATTCGAGAGGCCTAAGGATGAACTATTCTACCCACCTCCTGATATAGAAGTGATGGATTATGGATGCAGAATGTCGTGCATTTTTGGAGACGGTAAATGTAGGAATTTGTTTTCTTTTACTATGTGTATTAGTTAAAGGTGTTTTTCTCCCTTTATAAATGGAGATGGTGGGAAGGAGAGAAAAATAAATGCTTGTCAATTGAAAAATTAACAAAGGAAACAGTCTATAAAATAGGAGTTAATCTTTCATGAAAAGTTTGGCAGATTTTCTTGTAAATCCATTTGGGCCTGGGGACATTGTGCAGTGCAACTTTTTAATGGGCTTTCTGATTTATCATTCTGACATAGGACTATTTAACTTTTCCACATCTTAATTTGCTAATTTTGTTACTCTATATTTTTGTGACTAGTCATCTATTTCCTTCAAGTTCCTAATTTTTTAAAGCAAGAACTGTGCAAAGTAACTAATGATCATTTTCCTGATTTAGATTGCTTTTATAGAGAGCTTTCCTTTATAATTAATTGTTGTGATATAGATCTTTACTCTTCTCTATGAAAAAAATCTGATTTATTAATGATTGATTCATTTAACTATTTTCCTGAAAATAACTCCTTAACATTTTCAATTTTTCTCACTATTAGTTATTTAAATCTGCCATGACTGACATTTTTCTGAACTTATTTCTTTGTTTCTAATTTATAAGTGCAATCTCCATATGCTTGTTGTCTTCTTTAGCAATATATCTTTGCATCACCATTCTACTTTCACTACATTCCATGTATTTTATTGTGGAGCATCCAAGTCATCACTATATTTTATATAATAAGTTTGTCAAGAAGCACTTACAGAGTTCTTATTATAAGCAAGACACTACACCAAGTACTGAGAAATTATAATGGTAGAGGTTATGCAGACAAGTATGCACTAATCTACTACATTTTTATGTTATTTTCTCCAGCCATCAATTAATCAAATACTCTTAGTTTTCACATTGCCTTATAATGTTTCTATAAAAGTAGAGATTTGGAGAGTTTTTAAAATCTGTTTTATAGCTCATTTCATTTTAATTGAAGATTTAAATCTATTTACATTTACTGTTTAAATTGTTGGGGTTTTTTTTCTTTATTCTGTTGGAAAGGAATATATAATTTCTTTTTTCTGTTATTTTTGAATTTAATTAGAATTTATCAAAATTTTAAAATGTATGTCTTATGTAAAATTTCTTTAACTTGGAGTTCCCTCTTATAAAATGTAGAAATTTCACTTTGGGCTTATTCTGCCCATCCACGTTTTCCCCCTACATACACCAATATCTACTTTTTCTTGTCTCACTAAACCACTCTTCTAAACCATTTACAGATTTAGCGATATAAGTATACTATGGGTTCTGAAACTTTCTTATTAGTGGTTCATCTGGATTTGAGAAGTGTGAATTGATTAAATACTTGTCTGTTTTTACCTAGAGACTCGGCCATTTTTCAATGACTTCCTTGGAGTGTATATGTATTTCGGCAAACTTTTCAACATCTTACTAATTCTCACGTGTCCATTCGTTGCCTTCAATTGGAATGCTAAGATTGAATAATTCAGGATTTATATATCATGCTTTTCTTTTCTTTACCATTTTTATTTAAAGTTTTGAGTTCCAAATTTTATCTGTCTCTCTATTGTTTCCTACCCTTTCCCCTCCCTAAGAGAGTAAGCAATTAGATGTAGGGAATACATGTGCAATTATGTAAAATATTTCCAAATTAGTGATTTTCTACACAAAAACTGGATTAAAAGAAAAAAATGAAAGTGAATAATAACATGTTTCAGTCTGTACTCAATCAATATCAGCTTTTTTTTTCCTCTGGAGGTAGAAAGAATGCTTCATCATTGGTCTTCTGGGATTGTCTTGCGTCATTGTATTTCTGTAGCTAAATTATTCACAGTTCTCTATTGAACAAAATTCTTGGTACTGGGTACATGTTCTCCTGGTTCTATTCAATTCACTTTGCATCACTTCATGTAAGTCTTTCCAGTTTTATCTTAAATCACCCTGCTTGTCATTTCTTATAACGCAATAATATTTCAGTACAATCATATATTACAGGTTGTTTAGTCATTCCCCAATTGATGTGCATCCCCTTGATTTCCATTTTTTAGACACCAGAAAAAGAACTAGCATAAATATTTTGTAAAACAGGTCCTTTTTCCTTTTGTGGATGACATTGAGATATAGATATATCAGTGGTATTTCTGGATCAAAGGGTATGTACGGTTTTATAGTCCTTTGAGTATAGCTCCAAATTGCCCTCCAGAACGGTTGCATCAGTTCACACCTCCACCAGTGGTGCATTGGTGTCTCTGTTTTACCACATCCCCTTCAACATCTCTTTTTTGTCATATTGCCCACTCTGATAGGTGTGAGGTGGTTGTCTTCATTTGCATTTCTGGACAGAAGTGATTTCAATTTTTTCATATAACTATAGATTGCTTTGATTTCTTTGTCTGAAAACTGCTTGTTCATATACTTTGACCATTTAACACTTGGGGAATGACTTGTAGTTTTATAAATTTGAATGAGTTCCCTACATATTTGACAGATGAGACCTTTATCAGAGATACTTGTTGCAACCCTCCAGTTTTCTACTTTGCTTATTATTCTCTTTGCATAGATTTTGTTTGTACACATTTAAAAATATATGTAATCAAATTATCTCTTTTATGTTTTATAATGCTCTCTATATCTTCCTTGACCCTAAATTTTTCCCTTATCCATAAATCTGACAAATAAACTAAGTCAGGCTCTCTTAACTTGCTTGTGTTATCATCATTTACGTGTAACCCATGTACCCATTTCGACCTTATCTTGGTATACAGTGTGAGATCTTTGTCTATACCTAATTTCTGCCACTCTGTGTTCTAGTTTCCCCAGTTGTTTTTGTCAAATAGTAAGTTTTTGCTCCAAAAACTTGGATCTTTGGGTTTATCGTATACTAGATTGCTGCAGTCATCAATTATAATATAATTTGTATCTAATCTCTTCCAGTAATGCACTGTGCTATTTCTCAGCCAGCCCCTGATTGTTTTGATAATGACCACTTTAAAACACTTTGAGATCTAGTTTGGCTAGATCACGTTCTTTCACTTTTTTTTCATTTATTCCCTTCATGCCCTAAAGCTTTTGTTCTTCTAGACGATTTTTTAAATTATTTTTTAGCTCTATCAAATAATTTTTGTTAGTTTGATTAATATGGCACTAAATCAATAGATTGCTTTAGGGAGAATTGTCATTTTAAAATTAATTTTGTCTTGGCCTATCCCTGAGAAATTAATATTTTCACATCATTTGGATCTGATTTTATTTGTGGGAAAAGTGTTTTATAGTTGTGGTTATACATTTCCTGGGTTTGCCTTGGCAGGTAGATTCTCAAATATTTTATTTTGCCTACACTTGTTTTAAATGGAAATTATCTTTCTTTCTCTTGCTTCTGGACTTCATTGGTAATCTATAAAAATGCTGATGATTTATGTGGGTTTATTTTGTATCCTGCAAATTTTCTGAAGTTGTTAATAATTTCAAATAGTTTTTAGTTGATTGTCTGTCATTTTCTAAGCATAACATGATATTAATAGATCATGCTCCTTAATATTGTGTGTAATGTAATTCAGCTTCCTCAGTTGCCCCTTGACTTCCTTGAGTTATTCACCATAGTCTTGATGAATATTCTTTAGGTATGTATTCTGTCTTTCTTTGAGTTTAGACTATTTTTTCCATGTTGTTTTTATGTGAATTAAAGAGCATAGTATACTACAAATACTCAAATGATATGTAGCTAACTAACTATAATAAGTATATGATGATTCTTTCTGAGTTCCTTGTCAGTGTCCTATAAAATTCTAAATCAGCACAATTGTCAATTCTTCGGATGAATGGGGGATTTTCTCAAGTCATTTTGCGATTACATCTTCCATTCTCTGCTTGGTTGCAGTAAAGTGATGAATATTAGTAATACTTCCATGTGTTCAAATATATTTTTTAATATGGCTCATTAAAAACAATCATCTTTCTAAACTTTTCTAATATCTTTGAATCCTAGTTTCAGTACCTCTTGCTTTAAAAAAAAATAAACTAGTACTGCCTCTTTTTTTGTTTTGATCTGTGGTTTTCTTACTAGTCTTTATCCCGGCTTAATTTTCATAAATATATAATTCGTGCATTTAGGGACATCTCTCAAGAAATATAGACTTTTCCCATTTGTGTTGCCTCTTGTACTTTAATGGTTTTAATGCTTGGTTTTTTAACCATACTTTTTTTAATTTTGCTTATTCCCCAATGTGGCTGAAGAGATTTGTTATATGGTTATCCTTTTCTTTGGTGTTTCTGTTTCTTGTTGCTGATTTTGAGAAGTAAATGCAGATTTTATCCTGGCTTTTCCCCATTTAAGAAGGGAAAAACTTAACTGCCCTTTAAAAACCTAATACATAAAATTTTGCACTGTCACCTTCATCCCAGATTTAGTGTGACCTTGAGTAAAACTCTATGTGCTTCTGTTTGACAAAGCAAAGGCTATTATGAGAGCAGCAGTCTTTTATAAAGGTATTATGAAATATTGGTTTCATCTTGCAAAATGAATGGAGATTTTGAGGGAAAAACCTTCATTATGAATGCATAAATTTCTTTAAATGTTATTTATGTAGCCCATTTGTCAATTTGGCCTAAGCCTCTGACACAATGAACTAGGTTCACTGTAAGGGCTTCTCTCTAATAATAATTTCTATGTCTTGCTTTGCTATCATGTAAAAACTCCTCTTAGAACATATGAATTTGTCACATGGTTTTCCCTAAATGGGCTCTCAGTTTCCCTGCAAGAACTGGTATCAATAACATACCTGATACAAGACAGGTTTTATTTAATGGGACACAGAATTGATTCATATGAACTCATTGAAAAACTCTCCTCTTTTTTTCCCAGAGATTTCTCCAGTGGTAAAATGATATAACCCAAAACATTCAAGAAACCGGTAAACCAATCATGAGTTATTTCTCAGTACCTGTGGTACCTTCATGTACTGTTCTATGTTCCTTCTGGGAGCTATGAAGAGAAGATAACCTGCAAGCCTCTATCTCTACATGCTGAAGAAGTGGGAGTATCTTCATTGTCTCTCTTATCTTCTGTCATCAATTTCCCACCTTCCCTGTATCTCTAGCTCTAGTCCCTATTTGCATATGACACCCAATAAAAGACAATATGTATGACATAGTTTCTCAATGTTTTTGTTGCACTTTAAGTATTTGGGTCTATCTTAAGATATGGAAAATATAGAATACTCTTCTCTGTAAGTCGTTTCCCTACTTTTTCTTTATCTTTAAGTTGTGTATTTCTAAGTAAAGCATTTTGTAAACATTTAAGCAGTGTATAAATGTTAATAATTACCCTTAATAACATCTCTGTCACTTTTTAAAGATTAGGGCCATGAACCACCTCAAATATATAAACTAGAGCATTTTGTGATATCATTGCAACAGCTCCAAAAGCAATGGTGGTTGGGGGTGTGAACAATGGAAAAAGAGAAGGAAGATGAAGCAGTCTTTGTTAGAAACAGAGCACAGGGGCACCAATGATGCTGAAAGGAAGGTGATCCTAGGCACCAGAAAGACATGGCAGTGGATTTCAAAGTCTTGAACAATTTCCACCAAGTTAGAAAGACCTTGAGTACAGGCACAGGGAAGGATTGTACTCCCAGAGTTTGGTTTGGAGAAGCTATTCCCCAGTCAGGGTAGAGGATAATGTCTTTTTCTTCCACAGCCATAAGAACAAAAGTTTACACTCAGAAATTTATATGTAAAAATGTTTATAATAACATTATATATAATACTTTCAGATTTACCATTACTACTACAACTATTACTACTGCTGCTGCTGCTGCTGCTGCTGCTGCTGCTGCTGCTACTACTACTACTACTACTCCTACTACTACTACTACTACTACTACTACTATCAGTTTAATAATCTTCTCCACTGGAAAGAATTGAGCCCTATGATTATGTTGTTTTAACCTTTAACATTGAGGTAGGAGTATGAAGAGTGTAATGTAATTTCTAGAATATTGTTCTCCTTCAATTAACAAACATTTAGCAAATTCCTACTATGTGCCAAGCACTGGGGATGCAAAGACAAAAATGATATGATCAAGATCTTCAGTTCTAAAGGGTGTTGTACCTTTGCTTGAAACCACAGATCTCAATTCAAATGTCATCTGTAAAACACAAACTAAAACAACTCTAAGGCATCACCTAACACCTATCAGGTAGTCTAATATATCAGAAGAGGAAAATAAGAAATGTTGAAGAGGATATGGGAAACTTGGGATGATAATTCACTGTATGTGGGGTTGTGAACTGATCCAAGCATTCTGAAGAATAATTTGCAACTAAGCCCAAAGGGCTAGCAAACTGTGTATACCCTTTGATCCAGCAACACCACTTCTAGGTCTGTATCTTATAGATATGAAGTGAAAAGGACCTGTTCAAGCAAAAAATATTTATATCAATTCTCTTTGCAGTGGCTAAGAATTGGAAATTGAAGGGATGCCAATGGCTGAACAAGTTGTAGTATATGATTTTAATGGAAAATTATTGTGCTATATGAAATTACAAGCAGACTGATTTCAGAAGAAAAAAACTGGAAAGAGTTACATAACCTGATGGAAAGTGAAGTGAGCAGAACCAGGAGAATACTGTACACAGTAATCGGAATATTGTACAATGATCAACTGTGAATAACTTAGCTATTCTGAGTTATCCAAGATAATTCCAAAGGAATCATCATAGAAAATGATTCCCACCTCCAGAGAAAGAATTGATGCAATGTGAATACAGACTGAAGCATCTATATTTCACTTTCTTTATTTTTTCATTTTTTTTCTTTTGGGTTGTTATTTCACAACATAACTAATACAGAAATATGATTTACATGGTTGCATATATATAACCTATATCAAATTGCTTACCATACTAGGAAAGGGGGACCTGAGGGAGAGAAGCAGAAAATTTGGAACTCAATTTAATAAAAAACAGTTTTTAAGATTGTCTTTATATGTAATTTGGAAAAATAAAATACTACTTCAAAACAGAACAAAAACAAATGTCAGTTCTACCGCTCACTGGCTTCTATGGCTTTGGACAAGTTACTGCACATTTCTGAACCCCAGTGCTTCATTGATAAAATGTGGAGGATGTACTAACAGAACTTCTAGGGCCTTTCCTTCTCCCTGAGCTTATATTTCCAGTTGTTTGAGAATGAAGAATATTGAAAATCCATTCTGTGGTCATATTGACGATTTTTTTTAATGAGATGAGCTATCATATTCTAAAGTCTTACAGTCCTTAAGCAGTGGAAAACCCTTCCAAAAATTTCCTCAGAATGATCTGGGGAACTCTGGTAAATTCTTTCCAAACAAACTGCTTTTCAAACCCATTTTTCCAGTGAATGTTTTCCAGCACATGCCAATCTTTCCTTGTTTATCATCAGCCATTGGAATGAAGCAAACTCAAATTTGTTTTCCAGCTTCCACTGGGCCCTACTTTTCAAAAGACATTAGTTTATTAACATTTTTTTAATTTGGCACTCATCGCTAGATTATCAAGAGAGACCTATTTGGCATGAGTCGTAGTCAAAAGGGAAATGGCCACCCTCCCCAACACTGAAGGGTTCTTCTTTCTAGCCAAAGTCTGAGTGGGAAAGCTAGGAAGCACATTCATGGCATGAAGATAGAATTTCTATGTCAACATACAATTTTGTGTATGAAGTTTTTCCATGAGAGGTCAGATGCTCCAGAAAACACACACACACACACACACACACACACACACACACACACACACACTGACAACTTTGCCAAAGGAGACTGTTTAGAATGGATTGTGTAATTTGGAACTTACCACATAACCGGTCAGGCTTTCTGAAACCCTCCACATGAGAGGAATAACTAAAAATGCTTCCAAATACCTTTAGATTTGAAAAAGTTGTGGTAGATATGATTATCAGTAGGTTTATTGCTCATTATTTGAGGACTCTAACAGGTGGTACAGTAGATGATTGAGTACTGGACTTAGAGTCAGGAAAACCTGAATTCTAATCTTGAATCAGGGAAATCATTTATCCTCTCTCAGGCTATTTCTTCATATGTAAAATAGGGACAATAATAGTATCTACCTCTCAGGTTGCTTTGAGGGTTAAAATGGATAATATTTATAAAGCACATTGAAAACTTGAAAGTATTTTTAAAAAGTTAACTATTGTTATTGTCATAATGACCAACCTTTACACTTGGGAATTTATAACATGCAGCATAGTGAACTACACCTTTGTATATTTTTTTCCTAATGGAGATAAGTGATTTCCTCCTTAGAAGACACACCAGGTGTAGTAAGTGCTTTCAGTGATGCAGAAATGTGGCTCTTTTATTACTCAAGAATGGAAACTTAAGTTTCTCAATTTTAAGCTTAAAGAGAAATGACAGAGCTTACTCTTCTTAGGTACAATGCAATGTATAAGTTGAGAACAGCAGCAACCGAATCCAGAAACTTATAACAGAGTGAAGCTCAGCTATCATGATCCTGGGCAGCAGCTCCAAGTGGTAACTCCAAGACTCATGTGGAACCGCAGGTCAAAGGCTATACAAAGTGAGAGAACAATTCCATACTTGACAGAGGCTACACAATATGTCCAAAGTGGACAAGGCTCAGAAGGAATAATCAAATAATATCACCAGAAGCCACTGGTGCCCCTGCATGCTCAAGGGTATGACTTGCTCTTTGATGAGTCAGACACATCTACATGAATTCCTCTCCATTCTCACACCTACCTGTTTTGTCTCTGAATGCCTGCATATCCTACTTTCACACATTTTCCCAATGCACTCTCACTCTTACTGCAGATTATACATGTACTTGTGAGAGAATGTGCCACCAGATTTTGGATGTAAGTTTTCTATTGCTAATTGTTGGATTAAGCTATTTATTTTAATGTTTTTAATTGTCATTAGTTATGTTGTCTGACTGATTTGTAAGAAGTAAACACATGGGTAGGGGCTTATGAGTACTTTTGAATAGATTTCAACCCATAGAGTACTTTAAACTTGAATCAGATTTTGGGGGGCAGGTATCAAGTTGGGGATACCCTAGGTGACATATTAGATAGAAATAGCTTGGCACAAGTAACTCAAATTCAGAAGACAAAAGTACATGATTAGAGGTGATGGAATTGAGAGCAGGACAGAGATTATGAGGAATGGAAGATAGTTGATTCAAACCCACTTTGCTACAGAGACTTTCCAAAGCAACATCGAGGTCTGAACAGGATCTCTTTTCCATGGGATACTGAACTTGCCTACAACAGCTTCCAAGATCGTTAACAAGTCCAAACCATATATTTGATTTTTTGGTTTCAGGAATGGTTGAAGATGGAATCCTGAGTAGCTGGGAAGAGCAATGATTGACAGGCTGTGTTCCAAGGACCCAAGGCTGAGAGTTAGTATGGAAAGGGAGAGAATGGGAGGAGATGGTCAAAAGATGGTCAGGTCCTAAATCCAGACACTCACTAGAATTGTTCATTTTGGTTTTCAGCTCCAGCAAAATACTCAGCATGAGAAATAAGCAAAGACACTTTTTATAAACTGAATAAAACACCACATATGTAAGGTCACTCTATTTCAAGGACACATAAATATAGCTGTTATTAATGGGACACAAAGTTATTTAAAATACCTAGATCCATGATCACTTGTTATATATTTTCTCAATCCATGCATCCTATGGACAAAATTCTTTTGACACAAAGCCCACAAAGTTAGTTGATATTAAAAAAGTGGTCTTTAAGGTGAAAAAAGTTGGAGACTCAGAATTTTCTGAAAAAGTCAGAAATGCAGAGCCTGGGCATTGAAACATCTTTGAAAAGATGCAAGAAAATACTACGCCTGTGTCTAGGGAATAGTATTTGTCTTCCTTATTTTCCATCCCAGCAAACTAGGAGAAAATAAAGCCACTTCCATTGACAAGAAAGTTCAGGACTTTATGGGTGTGGGTACAGACTGAAGAGTGATTGTTGGATAATACTTCCCAGGCACTAGGGGTGTTACTGGGAAACAATATGGGAAGCACTCTCCGGATTCTGTGAGTGTTTACTATTTCTGTAAAAACTGTGTAGCCCTTGATAGATTAGGGAGTCGAGATCTGGGGGCTTCTTTTTCAAAAGTGCTAGGGGTACACATGCATCAGCTCACCTATGACATGAGTTGGTGCAGCCACAGTGTCAGTGCCATAATACTCAGTGTCCATCATAATCTCTTCCAAAGGATTACAGCTAGTGCTCTAGATATTGATACACTGTTCCAATTACCTCTAGCTTAAAGACTCAGGCCCGAAGCACCCTTTTACCGAAGACCATGGAGCCGTTAAGTGACATAATAGATAGAGTGCTTGGTGTTGAGCCAGGAAGACTCATCTTCCTGAGTTGAAATCTAGCCTCAAACACTTATTAGCTTTGTGACCCTGGGCAAGTCACTTACCCCTGCTTGCCTCAGTTTCCTCAGGTATGAAATGAGCTGGAGAAGAAAATGACAAATCACTCTAATATTTCTGCCAAGCAAACCCCCAATGTGGTCACAAAGAGTGGGACACAACTGAAAACAACTGAAGAACAAAAACAGAAGACTGTTCCCAGGCTCCTGTGGCCACTAAAATCTCCTCATTGAATATAACCTCTAACTACTTTGTTTGTATCCTGTATGCACCTATTCAGTTATGTGTCACCTTCCATTTTAGAAACGGAAGCTTATTGAAGGGGGTACAATTTTGTTCCTTCTTTGTATCCCCAAAGTTTGTCTTTATATTCTCAATGTTTAGCAATGTCTTTGGTATATAGTAAGTGCTTAATGGATGCTTATTGTTTGGTTGACTTTTTGAAGCACGAGTATGCACCATGAAAATTAAGGCCTCAGCTGTGAAGAGACATTTAAATTCAATACACTAGAGCTAATTAAGCATGGTCGGCCATGATGCCAGGTTCTGAGGAAATGAAGACCAAAGACCAAACCAAGAGGGTCCCTAATTTCAAGTTTACATTCTAGCAGATCTGGCCAAGAGTGAGAGGGTGGGTGGTCAGACAACACAAGTTAATTCACTCCACAGACTGAGAAATTTAGGAGAGAGGGGCACTCTCTCAGAGACTGGGGAGCCCTCTTGCAGGAGATAGAATTGGAGCTGAGTCTTAAAGAAAGCAGGGTATTTTGAAAAGAGGGAATGATGCAGGAGTGCACCCAACCAGTCACCTCCATAAGCTACCAGCCCCAGGGTGGGTTAGAGGTATTGAATTTAAGAGCCCTTCTCAGGGCTTAGAATGCCCATTTGATATTGTTTTATTATTTTGAACTTGTCTTTACAAAAGGCCACCTTAGGCCCTTCATAATTCACAATTCTAGCAGTCACTTGGGACAATCTCACCTCTTAAATTTCCAGCCTGTTACAACGTTAATTGCAATTTGTTTTCCATGATATAAACTTGCTTTGGGGGGAGGGGTGTCAGATGAGATTCCCAAGGCAGTAGAGACGTGCTGCTCTGTGAGTTTGTTTTTTGTTTTAAACACTTTTATTTAAAGTTTTGAGTCCCAAATTTGATCCTTCCCTTCTTCTCTTCCTCCTTCCCTGAGATAACAAGCGATAAGGTGTAGGGTATGCATGTGCAATCATGTAAAACATTTTTTATCAGAAGTCCTTCAGAGTTGTCTTAGATTGCTGTCTTATTGAGAAATCCAAGTCATTTAGTTGATCATCATATCATATTGCTCTCACTGTGCGTGATGATTCTGCTCATTTCACTCTACGTCAATGCATGTAAGTCTTTCTACATTTTTCTAAAATTGTCCTGCTCATCATTTCTTGTAGTACAATAATATTTCATTGCAATCATACATGACAACTTGTTCAACCATTCCCCAATTGATGGGCATCTCCTTATTTCCCAATTCTTAGACATCATGAAAGAGTTGCTATAAATATTTTTTTGTAAAAATAGGCTCCTTTCCCTTTTTCAGACGACTGTGAAATACAGATCTTATAGTGGTATTGCTGGGTCAAAGGATATGCATGGTTTTTATAGTCCTTTGGTACAGTTCCACAGTGCTCTCTAGAATGGTTGAATCAATTTACAACTCTACCAACAGTGGATTAGTGTCCCAGTTTTCTCCACATCTCCTTCAACATTTATCATTTTCCTTTTTCTGTCATATTAACTAATCTGCTAGATGTCAGGTGTTTTAATTTTCATTTCTCTAATCAGTAGTGATTTAGAACATTTGGTCATATGACCAAAGATAGCTTTGATTTCTTTGTCTGAAAACTGCCTGTTCATACAATTTGACCATTTATCAATTGGGGAATGATTTTTATTCTTACAAATTGAACATATTATGAGAAGACCCAGTTAACTCACCTTTCAAATCCCTGAAGTACTCACTCTCCAAATTGCTATACTTCCTCACAGGCATCTTTGTTCCAGCTGTCCAATGCCTTTTAATGTTCCATTTTTCCTATTAAAATGTAAACTCCTTAAGAGTCTAGAATATAAGTGCTTAATAATCTCTCTCTCTCTCTCTCTCTCTCTCTCTCTCTCTCTCTCTCTCTCTCTCTCTCTCTCTCTCTCTCTCTCTCTCTCTTGCTTTAGAATTTGAATGTAGGCATTGATGGTAAAGACCATTGACCAAACACACTTATTTTGTCAAACATGGTGCCCTCATGGTAAATCCTTTTCTTTGGAAGTTATTCCACTTGAGGGCTCATTCAAGTGCTGTCAGTGATATGCCTGGAGAATTTTAGCAAACTGTTGCTTCTCCATGTCTCAGTTCTTTCATCTGTCTCCTTCACAACTGTTGTATCCATGGCATAAACATTTACTGAGATCCTCTTGCATTATAGAAGGTTCATTATGAGAGAATAAGAAGATCAGTGTGATAACAAAAAGAACTGCTAGCATTTTTATGGAGCTTTGAGGTTTGCAAAACACTGTACATATATTATCTCACTAGACTCTCACGACAATTCTAAGAATTTGGTGTTATGACTAATTTTACTGAAAAGGAAACTGAGGCAAAGATAAGTTTAAGATATTTGTTCAAGATCACATAGTTCAAAACTATCTGAGGTCTGATCTGAACTCAGGTCTTCCTAACTCTACATCTAATTTTCTATACATAGCACCACTTAGTTATTTAGAATGAGTTGATTACAAAAAGGTATTTTATTCAATATTAGTAATAGATGAAGAGTACTAGAAAGTTTTCTGAGTATTTCTCATACATCTTCTCGTTTGAACCTCAAAACAAACCTTGTAGGGTTCTTATGGGAAACTAGGTTTTGCAGTGGATAGAGTGTCAAGCCTGGAGTCAGAATCATCTTCCTCAGTTCAAATCTAACCTCAGACACTTACTAGCCATGTGACCCTGGGAAAATCACTTAACCCTGTTTACCTCAGTTTTCTCTTCTGTAAAGTGAGCTGGAGAAGGAAATGGGAAACTACTCTAGCATCTTTGTCAAGACAACCCTAAGTAGAACCATGAAGAGTCAGACATGACTGAACAACTTATGTTGATTTTACTAAGGAAACTGAAATTAGTGTCAGTGAGGTATCGCACGGAAGACTGCACTAACATAATTTATATGTATACATTTTGTCTCACATCACACAATGTAAGATCCTTTATAGTAAGTATTTTCACTTTTTTCTTTATACCCCTTAGTCTTAATAGAGGACCTGGCATATAGCAGGACTTTAAGAAATGCTTATTACTTGCATGATTAATATCACAGTCTCTTTTATTATCATGTTAGTGCTAGGGTAATGAATTTTCATGTAAGGCAACTTTATAATACCAGTTAATAAAGTAAAGTGTAGAGGAAACTGGCACTGTCTTGAGTAGAGAAAGTCCTAATATTAACAAAATCCATTAATTTATGAAATAATCTTTAGTTTAATTTCATTGGGGTCCAGAGTATATGGATTGGAGGACTTTTAACATTACAGATGGACTTCTTCGCTAGCAAGTGAAATGCTTTGTAATCATAATAAACATTAAATGTTTTTGAAAGATACTGTCCCAGAATTGTATAACTGGGAGGAAGGGGTGGGCAATCAGTGCATGAAAAAGATGAAATGGATACTTTGACATATGTCCTGATATCCATGTGATATTAACTGATCCAGAGGAAATCACCCCCTATCTCATAATGTTGAATAGGAGTTTCAATAAAGATAGTATGGGAGAAAATAGGTAAAACTTGTACAACATTAGAAGTCATGGTTTCTACTGTCTTGTTCATGGAACAGTCAGGGAACCAATGTCGTTAGATCAAGGAGTACATTGAAGCTTATGAGATGTAAGAAAACTGGAATGGTGTGGGGTGTAAAAGGTGTAGGTTAAAAAGAGCTTTAAATGACAAACAAGATTTTGTATTTGATATGATAACTAGAAGTGATACAGAAAATGTTAATAATTCAGTGTGCTACATGTACATTTAAAAAAAATTCTGGAAAGGAGGGGATATGGAATGACTGAAATACTGATGTACTGTTAGTGGAACTGTGAACCAATTCAACAATTATGTAGAACATTTTGTAGCTATTCCCAAAAGGCGATAACACTGTGCACATACTTTGACGTGGAAATATAGTTACTAAGTCTCTATTGCAAATGAGATTTTTAAAAAAACAAAACAAATACATATATACAAAAATATTCATAGCACCTATTTTGTAGTGGAAAAGAATTTAATATTGAGGGAGTGCCCATCAATTGGGGGATGACTGAAGAAGTTATGGTATATGATGGTGATGGAATACCATTGTGCTATAAGAAATGATAAGTAGTGTGCTCTCAGAAAAAAAAAAACTGGGAAATATCAGCCCACAGAATGAATGTTTGAAAGATACATATTTGAACCTCCAGAAGTCAAGATGGTGGAGTAAAGCATAAGTGCTCTCATCCTCCCTTGTTGATCTTAAAAAACAAGAGAAAATTGCCGCAGGAAAAAACTGGGAATAGTGGAGCCAGTGACGGGGGTACAGTAGTCTTTTACCTGGGGATGCTGGAGAGATTGACAGGAAGGGTCCCTCTTGCTGTGGCTGAAGGAGACCAGTGCAGGAATGGAGGTGTCCCAGCAACCCCACCTCAGCAGACAAACAGGAGATCCTGAGCACTAGGGGGATGGCGCTGACAAGCACCAACACCAGGACCCAAGGCATGCCTTAGCACAGCCAGGGGAATAGAGAAGACAATAACACAGAAAGGGTCCACTAGCAAACTGAGCCTGCCAATGTTCTAGCACAGCTCTAGGAGAGGAGAAAAACTTCAGCTGCCAAACCACCCATAACCCACAACTTGCAGTATGAGTTTCAATGTAACCCAAGGGAAACTCAGAAAGATTTCACCTAGCCTTGCCTTGGCACACACCAGCCAACTCAGCACCACCTCAGCTGGGGTCCTTGGGTTTATTAAACAGTAGATTGCTATATTCATTGCCTACTCTATCTTTAGTACCTAGCCTATTCCACTTGCCTACCTTTTTTTTTTCTTAGCCAGTACCAAGTGGTTTTGATTATTGCTGCTTTATAATACAATTTGAGATCTGGTAGTGCTAGGCCACCTTCCCTAGCATTTCTTTTCATTAGTTCCCTAGATATTCTAGATCTTTTGTTCTTCCAGATAAATTTTGATTTTACATTTTCCAGCTCTAGAAAATAATTATCTGATAGTTTGATTGGTATGGCAGTAAATAAGTAAAGTAATTTAGGTAGAATTGTCATTTTTATTATATTGGCTTGGCCTACCCATGAGCAACTGATGTTTTTCCACTTACTTTGATCTGACTTTATTTGAGTGAAAAGTATCTTGTAATTGTGTTCATATAGTTCCTGGGTTTGCTTTGGCAGGTAAACCCCCAAATATTTTATAGTGTCAGCTTTAAATTGGATTTCTCCTTCTATCTCTTGCTGTTGGGCTTTGTTCTTACTGAATAGAAATGCAGAAGATTTGTGCAGGTTTATTTTACAACCTGCAACTTTGAGGAAGTATTGTTTCAAGTAGTTTTTTAGTTGAATCTCTGAGATTCTCTAAGTATGTCATCATTTCATCTGCATAGAGTGATAACTTAGTTTCTTCTTTGCCTATTCTTATTCCTTCAATTTGTTTATCTTGTCTAATTGCTACAGCTAACATTTCTAGTACCATGTTGAATAATAGTGGTGATAATGGACATCCTTGTTTCACCCCTGATCTTATTGAAAACGCATCTAGCTTATCTCCATTATATATAATGCTTGCTGAAGGTTTTAGGTAGATACCGCTTATTATTTTGTGGAAAGTTTCCTTTCTTCCTATGCTCTCCAGTGTTTTGAATAGGAATGGGTGTTGTATTTTGTTGAAAGCTTTTTCTGCATCTATTGAGATAATCATGCGGTTTTTGTTAGTTTTGTTGTTGATATGATCGATAATGTTAATAGTTTTCCTAATATTGAACCAGCCCTGCTTTCCTGGTATAAATCCTATCTGACCATAATGTATTATTCTCATGATAAGTTGCTGTATTCTTTTTGCTAAAATCTTATTTAAAATTTTTGCATCTATATTCTTTAGAGAAATTGGTCTATAATTTTTTTTGTGTGTTTTGAATTTTCCTGGTTTAATTATCAAAACCATATTTGTTTCATAAAAAAGAATTTGGTAGGGCTCCTTCTTCCTCAATTTTCCCAAAAATTCTACATAGCATTGGAATGAACTGTTCTGTAAATGTTTGATAGAATTACTTATAAATCCATCTGGCCTTGAAGATTGTTCCTAGGGATTTCACTGATGGATTGCTCAATTTCCTTTTCTGAGATGGGGATGTTTAAGTATTCAACTTCCTCTTCTGTTAATCTGGGCAATTTGTGTTTTTTAAAATACTCATCCATCTCATTTAGATTTTCAAAATTTATGGGTATAAAGTTGGGTAAAGTAATTTCTAATTAATTTCCTCCTCATTGGAAGTGAGTTCACCTCTTTCCTTTTTGATATTGGTAATTTGGCTTTCTTCTTTCTTTTTTTTTTAATCAAATTGACTGAAGGTTTGTCAATTTTATTAGTTTTTTCATAAAAACAACTATTAGTTTCATTTATTAGTTCAATAGTTTTCACAAGTTCAATTTTATTAATCTCTCCTTTGTTTTCAGTATTTCTAATTTGGTATTTACTTGGGAATTTTCAATTTGTTCTTTCTCTAGCTTTTTTCAGCTGCATGCCCAAGTCATTGACCTCCTCTTTCTCTATTTTATTCATGTAGGCATTTAAAGATCTAAAACATCTCCTAAGAACTGCATTTGCAGTATCCCATAAGATTGGGTAGGTTGCCTCATTATTGTCATTTTCTTGAATGAAGTTGCTGATTGTGTGTGTGATTTATTGTTTAACCCACTTCTTTAGGATGAGATTATTTAATTTCCAATTAATTTCTGGTTTATCTTTCTATGGTCTTTGATTACATATAATTTTAATTGTATTATGATCTGAGAAGGATATATTGACTATTTCTGCCTTTCTGCACTGGATTGTGAGGTTTTTATGTCCTAGTATATGATCAATTTTTGTATATGTGCCATGTACCATTGAGAAAAAGGTATATTCCTTTCTATCCCCTTTCAATTTTCTCCAGAGATCTATCATATCTAAGTTATCCAGAGTTTTATTTACCTCCTTAACTTCTTTCTTTTTTGAGGTTAGAGGTTAGAGGTTAGATTTTGAGGTTAGATTTATCAAGTTCAGAGAGAGGGAGGTTGAGGTCCCCAACTAGTATAGTTTTGCGGTCAGTTTATTCCTTCAACTCCCCTAACCTCTCCTCTAAGAATTTGGATGCTATACCACTTGGAGCATACATGTTTAGTAATGATATTGCTTCATTGTCCATGGTGCCTTTTAGCAGGATATAGTTTCCTTCCCGTTTTCTTTGGATTAGATCTATTTCTGCTTTTGCTTTGTCTGAGGTTAGGATTTCTACCCCTGCTTTTCTTACATCAGCTGAAGAACAATATATTTGGCTCCAATCTTTTACCTTTACTTTAAATGTGTTTCTTGTAAACAACGTATTGCTGGATTATGGCTTTTAACCCATTCTGCTATGCATCTCCGTTTTCTAAGAGAGTTAATTGCATTCACTTTCACAGTTATGATTACAATCTGTGTCTTTCCCTCCATCTTTTTTTCCCACATTTGGTTCTCCCTTCTCCATTCCCCTCCTCAATAGAGTTTTCACTTTTGACCACCACCTCCCATAGTCTTCTCTTCTTTCTTTCAGCACCCCCGCCTTGCTTTTACTCCCCTTTACCCTTACTACTTCTTTCCTCCCTTTGAGCTTCCCCTCCCCTTTCTTCCTGCTTCCCCTCCTACTGCCTATAGAGCAAGATTTATATACTTAATAAAGTTTACTTTTCTCTCCTTGAATCAAATGAAATGAGAATATCTCTCAAACAATGCTCATCTCCCTCCTCTCTTTCCCTCTACTATAATATAATTTTGTACTTCTTCCTGTGATGTAATTTACCTTTTTCTTCTTCCTCCTCTTTATATCTCCTGTTACAATCCCTTCACATGCTTAAATCACATTTTTATCATCACATCATTTACTTTATACTCGTTCCCTTTATCTATGTGTATCCGTTTTATATTTCATAACAGATTTACAGTTCTCAAGATTAATCAGTATCATCTTCCCTTATAGGGAAGTAAACAGCCTGCCCAAGTTGAGCAAAAATTTTTTATTTTCCCCTGTTTACCTTTTTATGCTCTCTTGAGACCTGAGTTTGAAGATCAAATTTTCTATTGAGTTCTGGCCTTTTTGTCAGGAAGGTCTGGAAATTCCTTATTTTCTCGAATATCCATCTCCTTGCCTGAAATATTATGCTCCACTTTGCGGGGTAACTGATTCTTTATTATAGTCCCAGATTCTTTGCCTTACAGAATATTATATTCAAACTCCTTCGATCTTTTAATGTATAAGGTCCTGTGTGGTGCTAACTGTAGCTCCTCGATGTCTGAATGGTTTCTTTCTGGCTGCATGTTGTATTTTCTCCTTCACTTGATAGTTCTGGAATTTGGCAACAATGTTTGTTAGTGTTTTTAGTTTGGGATTCCTTTCGGGAGGTGAATGGTGGATTGTTTTGATGACTATTTTGTCCTCTGGGTCTTGCAATTCTGGGCAGTTGTCCTTGATGATTTCTCAGAAGATATTGTCCAGATTATTATTTTTTTCATTATGGCTTTCTGGTAGGCCAATAATTCTTATATTTTCTTAATTCTTAAATTCTTAAATTTTCTCTCCTGGATCTATTTTCCAGGTCACTTTTTTCTTCCAATTTTACATTTTCTCCTTTCTTTTCATACTTTAGATTTTGCTTGACTGATTCTTGATGTCTCATAGAGTCATTAGTTTCTACTTACCCAATTCTAATTTTTATGAAATTGTTTTCTTCAGTTAACTTTTGTATCTGTCCAATTATAATTATTCCTTTTAAGGAATTATTTTGTCAAGTTAGTTTTTGTACTTCCTTTTCCATTTGTCCAGTTTTCTCAGTTAGGTTTTATGCTTCCTTTTCCATTTGTTCAATTTTCCTTTGTAAAGAGCTGCTCTCTTCATAGAATCATTTTCTCATACTTTTAAAATCATTGGCCAGTTTTTCTTCTATTTCCATCTTCAGCTGTTCCAGGGGAGCTCTTTGTGCATACGAGCAGTTCATAGTTTTTTCTGAAGTTTCAGATGAAAGTACAGTCTCAATGCTGACCTCTTTGGTATTGGTGTTTTGGTCCTTGTCCCCATAGAAAGATTCTAGGTCTTTTCGTTCTTTCTTTGCTTCTTCTTACTCATGATAATGACACTTTGTGTATTGTGGCCTCTAGTTCTTTCAGCTAGAAGCTGGAGAACCTTGTGTGGAGCTGGCTTGTGTGAGAAAGCAAAGGACAGCTGCCTCTTATTCTTCTTCTTTTGTGTTTTCCTGGATTAGCCCTGGGGCTAGCTTATTAAATGTGGGGGACAGGTGGTCTGGTTGCGGGAGATCTCCTCAGCTGAGCTAGAGCAAAGGCAAGCTCAGCACTTGGTGATCCCAGCTGCATACCAGTATCAAAGCTGAAAAGGGTAAATTCATTTAAAATGAAGGTGAAATTAAAACAATAAGTAGAAATTATTTTGCCCAATACTTTGCCCATAAATTTAACAATCTTAGTGAAATGGATGAATATTTACAAACATACAAAATGCCCAGATTATCAGAAAAGGAAGTAAAATACTTAGCCTCATCACAGAAAATGAAATTGAACAAGTCATCAATGAACCCCCTAGGAAAAAATATCCATGGCCAGATGGATTTACAAGCAAATTCTATCAAACATTTAAAGAACTGATAATTACAATATCATATAGACAATTAGGGAAAATTAAAGGAGCCTTACTAAATTCTTTTCATGATAAAAACATGGTGCTGACACCTAAACCAGGAAGAATCAAAACATAGAAAGAATTATAAATCAATTTCCCTAATGAATATGGATGAAAAATTTAAATAAAATATTAGCAATAAGATTACAGCAACTTATCATGAGAATAACACACTTTGATCAGGTAGGATTTATACCAGGAATGCACAGCTGGTTCAGTACTAGGAAAACTATCAGCATAATTGATCATATCCACAACAAAACTACCAGAAAGCATATAATTATCTCAATGGATGCAGAAAAAGCTTTTGAAAAATACAATATCTACTCCTATTGAAAACATTGTGGAGGACAGGAATAAATGGAGGCTTCATTTCAAGGATGCCTTCAAGGTCCATCTCTATAAAAGTAAAGGAAATGGATTATCCAGCCACAATCACATGGGTAGGGGGCATCTCTCTCTTAGTCCTCGCTGTCAAGACTCTTGCTAGAGTCCTCTTTAATAGTCTTATCCTTCACCTCAAAGATGGCCATCTACCTAAGTGCCAATGTGGCTTGAAAAAGACTGAGGAAGAGGTGATGTGACATTTGCTTCCCAACAACTCCAGGAGAAATGCCAGGAGCAGAACAGAGGTCTGTACACAACTTTTGTAGATGTGACCAAGGGTTTGACACTGTTAGTCTTGTGGGTTCATGGAAAAGTATGTCAAAATCGTGTTGCCCAGAGAAGTTCATTAGTATTGTACCTCAATTTCATGATGGCATACTTGCCCAGGTTCTGGATAGTGGACAATGCTCTCATGCCTTCCCAGGCACCAATGGAGTGAAACAGGGCTTGCTCCCATGCTTTTTAGTATGATGTTTTCAGACATGTTGTCAAATGCTTTCAATGAGGATGAACACAACATCAAGGTCTGCTACTGTGCTGATGGTAAATTTTTCAATTTGAAAAAAACTACAAGCTAAGACCAAAGTGGAGGGAGTGTTGGTGCATAATTTTTTGTTTGCAGATGATTGTGCACTCAGTGCAGCCAATGAAGCTGAGATGCAACAAAATATGGATCAATTCTCTGCTGTCTGTTCTAATTTTGGTCTAATAATTATAATCAAGAAAACATAGGTGCTCCATCAGCCACCACCATAGCATTTATACATGGAACCATTAGTTACAACAAATGGAGAAGTTTTGAATGCTGTGGATAAGTTCACTTACCTTGGTAGTGTACTTTTCAGGGATGTACACTTTGACAATGCAGTTAATGCAGACATTGTCAGAGCTAGCTTAGTGTTTGGGAGGCTCCAAAGAAAATATGGGAGAGAACAAGTAGTAGACTGACTCTCAAAGTAAAGGTATACAGAGCTGCTGTGTTGACATCATTGTTGCATGCCTGCGATACATGGATTGTCTAACAGTACCATGCCAGGAAACTGAATTACTTCCATTTGAATGGTCTTAGGAAGATTCTGAGGATCACCTGGCAAGAAAAGGTACCAGACACTGAAATCGTTTCTTGTGTTGCACTGCCAAGCATTCAAACTATGCTTCACAACTATGCTTCCCAACTCCGATGGGCTGGCCATCTTGTTTGAATGCAAAATATATACTTGCCAAAAAGACTATATTATGGAGAACTCGCATGGGGCAGACGATCACATGGTGGTCAGAAGAAGTGATAGAAGGACACTCTCAAGGTCTTTCTCAACAACTTTGGATTTAATTATGCAACATGTGAGGCACCATCACAGGACCACTCAGCATGGCATCCCCGCATCAGGAAGTGTGCTGCACTCAGTGGGCAAAGTAGAATTGAAACATCACAAAGGAAATGTAGGATGTGCAGATTTGGAGTATCCACCCCAAATGTTCACACGGACTACCTGTGCCCCATCTATGGTAAAGCATTTCAAACTCATATTGGTCTGATCAGTCACAGTTAGACACATTGAAACTTTACTTTATCATAGTGATGTCATTTTGGTCCTCTTCAAGAACGATGGACAACAGCAAACCAGTATCTACCTAAAACCATCAGCAAGAATTATAGTAAAGGTTTACAGGCTATATGCATTTCCAGTAAGAACGGGGGTGAAACAGGAATGTTCTTTATCACCACTGGTATTCAATATGATACTATAAATGCTAACTTTACCAATAAGAGAAGAAAAAGAAATGGAAGGAATTAGAATAGACAGAGAAGAAATTAAGTTATCACTCTTTTCAGATGATATAATGATATACTTAGAGAATCCCAGAGAATCAAGTAAAAATCCACTTGAAATAATCAACAACTTTAGTAAAATTGCAGGATACAAAATAAACCCATATAAATCATCTATATTTCTCTATATTACTAACAAAGCCCAACAGCAAGAGATACAAAGAGAAATCCTATTTAAAGATACTGTAGACAATATGAAATATTTGTGAGTCTACCTGCCAAAACAAATCCAGGGACTATGTGAACACAATTAGAAAACATGTTTCACACAAAGTAAGATTTAAATAATTGGAAAATCATCAGTGGCTCCTGTGTAGACCAAGCTAATATAATAAAAATGAAAATTCTATCTAAATTAATTTTCTTATTCAGTCCCATATGAATCACATAAATAAAAATATGTTTTGTGCAACTAGAAAAAATAATATCAAAATTCATCTGGAAGAAGAAAAGTTTCAAAATGTCAAGGGAATTAATGAAAACAAATACTAGGGGAAGTGGTCTATCTATACCAGGTATTACACTGCATTATAAAAGAGCAATCATCAAAACCACTTAGTACTGGCTAAGAAATAGAGGCATAGATCAGTAGAATAGGTTAGATACAAAAGACACAGTAATCAATAGCAGTGAACATGTATAGTTCTTATCCCAGCTTCTGGGATAAGAACTGACTGATAAAAACTGCTGGGAAAACAGGAAAATAATTTGGTAGAAACTGGATATAGACCAATGTTTGACACCATATGCCAGAATAAAATCCAAATGGGTACACAATCTCCGTATAAAGGCTCATACAATAAACCAGCTAGGGGAGCAAAGGATAGTTTGTTTGTCAGATTTATGGAGAATGGAAGAATTTATTACCAACAAAAGATAGATAAAATTATGAAATGCAAAAGCTTGATTACATTACATTGAATTTTTTTTGCACAAACAAAGCCAATGCAACCAAGATTAGGAGGGAAATAGAAAACTGGGAAAGAATTTTTACAACTATTGTCTTTGATAAAGGTTTCATTTCTAAAATATATAGAGAACTGAGTCAGATATACAAAAATACAAGCCATTCTCCATTTCATCAATGGCCAAAGGATATGAACAGGCAGTTTTCAGAAGAAGAAATTAAAGCTATATGCAGTCATATAAAAAACAACTCTGAGGTAACACTTCACACTTATCAGATTGGTTAACATGACAAAACAGCAAAATGATAAATGCTGATGAAGATGTGGGAGAGTTGGAACACCAATTCATTGTTGGTGGAACTGTGAAATGATCCAACCATTTTTGGGCAAAGACCTAGTATTACTGCTGAGAAAAAATTGCTGAGTCACATTTTAATGCCTTTCAGGGTATTTAAAAATTGCTTTCCAGAAAGACTAACACTTTTAACAGCTCCACAAACAGTACATTAATATACCTGCTTTCTCACAGCACCACCAACATTCATAATTTTTGCTTTTTGTCAGCTTATAAAATCTGATGGATGTGATATAGAATCTTGGAGTTATTTCAATTTACATTTCTCCCAGTTTTAGTGGGTTGGAGTATTTTTCATAGATTCTTATCCCTTAGCCTTCTGAGGAGAGGCATGAAATTCTGAAAAGAGAATTAAATTGGGATGTTGTTACGGTATGCATGCCAAGGGCACAATGGATGACCAGATTATGAGCGTTTCCCTTCCTGGTTATCCCAATGTATCTATAACAAGCATAGTCATTTCAATAGAAACTTCAATACTTCAGGCTCCTGAATGAAGAGATCATCACACAAAGCTGTATTCCTGGAACTTTTGGACAGACTTTCCTTCTATAGCATCAAAAAAGTTATGTTCTTGCCAAATTATGTGATGCTCAACTTGTAGGTATGCAGTTGTCTTGGCCTCTCCGTTGCTCCCTTGCTCCTATAATTTTGCTACTGAGCCAGGAGATGACTGCAAATATTAAGTCCTATCCCTTCCAAATCCAACATAAAACTCTCACAGAGATAACATCAGTGACTCAAGAAGAATGAAGATTTGAATCAAATCTAGAAAATAGAAAAATTATTAGCTTTCATTGGCATGTTGGCAAGGAACCACCTTAAAACATCTAAGCTCATTTTGATTCCCTGTTACTTACTTGGAGACAGTCTTTTGTGGTGTTTACCCACATGGGTCCAAGATGACCCAGATAATCTATCAGCTCCCAAAGAGAAGCATCATTTCTACACTGAACATGAGGGTTCCTTTATGTCCACTCTGCCACCAGCTTCAGGATGCATACACCCAAACAATGAATCATTCAGTTCCTCAATTTGGCCCTCCCCAAGTCAAAGCTTTAGTGTGTCTTCTCTCTGCAAAGAGGGTATGCAATCTGCTGCATTGCTCCTTGGATCCAAGTGAAGAGTGCCTCATCACCAGGCCAGACCCTTAATTGGAAAAGGTTTATTTGTCCTCTGGGCTCGATAATCAATCATCAGATTTCACCACTTGTTTTGTGGGAATCCATTTCATCACTTGGTATAGTATATGTTATTATTCATTACCTAAGTTTGTTAACTGTGTATTTATTTGAGTGAGTCTCCCCCTAAATAAAGGCGCTTTATAATTTTTTTTTAATAAAAGGTTTATTTTTACACCAGCTCTTTGCTTTCCTATGCTAACCTTCCATTGAAGACTTGAAGCAGCATGCAAACGAAATTCCTGCTTACCTAGCCTTCCAGGCCCAGGGATGGGATTGTGGGAAGGGAAAGAAATGCAGCTGTGTTGGCCGCTCCACCAAAATTTTCTTTTTTCAACCCTGTCAGTCACTTGCCCTTTGAGGAAGGAGAAAGAAGGCTGGTATAGATTAGGAATGGTAATGCAAAAGTTTCTACCTACTGCATTTAATTCTTTCAGAGTAATGCCAGCCTTCAATTGTCAATGATTCTTCATATAAAGCAGATATTGAACTGTGCATGCCCGCTGGTGTTCATCTAAAGTTTTGTCAACATTTTTTGGCACACAGGACTGGCGCCTGGGGTCACCTTTTCCGTTTTTTTCTGCACTGAATTTTGTTGTTTCAGTTGTTTTTTACACTCATATATTGTAACTCAAACGGGGATTCTTTTTCCAAAAATGAAATTTGGCAGGCCATTAGTCCGTAATGTGGTCGAATGCCTTTGGGGACTTTTTAAAAATGTAAATGGCCAAGATATTTAAATTTTTGAGGTTGAAAAACCGTGCACGCACTTCTAAAAGTCCTTTTCCAAAGATATTTCATATGCATATTTACTGCCCATGTGTATTATATGGCGCACAAACGACACTACAGATTACTTGGGAAAATATACAAACTCCTGTTCGCAGGCTAAGTCAAGACTCGGGCACTTGGATTTGATATGTCTTCTTAGTTCACTGAAAGGAAAATTGAGGCAGCAGATGACCGAGTCAAGTTGGAATCCTGAAGGCATGGCAAAAAAGGAGGACTCCTGTCTAATCTCTTATTTTGCTAGCTGCACACCTCTGACTGAGGGCAATACAGTGCTCAAAACATAACATTACATCCATCTGTAATCCCCGCTCTCTGTCCCTATCTCTCCCCCCCACCTCTTCTTCCTCATCTCCCTCCCTCTGTCTCTCCTTTCCCCTCTCTCCTCTCTTATCTCTTTTCCTTTTGTTTCTCTCTGTCACTATATGTCTAGGTCTTTTTCAGTCTCTGTCTTTCTCTCTGCATATATATTAATATGACACATAGACATATACATACACACATATCAATATATAATAGGATGAGTGACAAACCTAGCATAGTAGGCAGAGGACTAATTATATTGGTATCAAGAGAGAAAAACTTCAGTCTATGCTCTGCCTTGGGCAAGTCACTTAACCAATCAGAATCCCAGGAAAATCTCTAAGATGCTAAGTCATGAGTGAGTTATTCTTTACTGATAGCCTAAATTTCCATAGATATAGAAGATTTGTACACTGATGGAAATCATGGGTTTACATATGTGTGAATATATTCACACATACATATATGTGTATGTAGATCAATTGATTGATAGCTATAGATACATAGATATACAGATATACACACAGATATGGGCAACCCTATACAGAACAGAAATTAAAACCATTATTGTATATTTAATAACATAATGACCTGGTTATAACTATTACACAGAGTCAGGCACATGGTAAGTACTTTATGAGTGTTTTGTCTTTGTACATGTATATATTCCAGAGTATATACAGATGGATAGATAGATAGATAGATAGATAGATAGATAGATAGATAGATAGATAGATAGATAGATAAATAGATAGATAGATGGATAGATGGATGGATGGATGGATGGATGGATGGATGGATGAATGAATGGATGGATACTGGATAGATGGCTCATAAGGCAGATTCAATAGACTGTGAAGAATCAATCCCTTGGCATCTTTTATTCAAGACTTTGCCGGTGATTTCAAGGACCTGACCACAGCTGCTGAGCATTAAATGCTAATGTTCAGTTAGTCACTTGCATCTTTTACCAAGGGATAGTGACATCTCTCTATGCCACCATCAGTGGGCAGTTTATTGAGGTTCAATGTTATGAGCCCATCCAGGGTAAGGGAATGCTCGCTGTTATTACCTCATTTGAATGTAATTTTTTAACAATTAGCTTCGGAAAATATTTTACAATTTTTGTTAGCCTTTCCCAAACTGAACTTTTCATGTAATCAATTAAGCCTGGCCATGGCACAGCAGGCCCTCATTAGCCAGGGCTGCTTGAGAGTCATGTCCAATCTCTCCCTTCTGGTGATTTGCAGGAACCTTCTGATGAATGCTGAGATGCTGGCAACATCCCCCAAACATCTCAGACATATTGTCTCTCTGAACCTGAACCTTTTAATGGTGGTTAAACATGTTGTCTGCTTTCGTTTCCTGTCTATCTTCATCATAAGCCAGCACCTGTTTCCAATAAATTAGACCCCGGGCTGTATCAGCAACACCTTGGCAGCAGCTGCCACCCCTAAAAGCCAAACGCCCTGGAGGACGATACACCTGTGAACACATACACTGTTTATTTAGCTGAAAGCCAAAACTTTCAGTTACATAAAGCAATTATCTGAAGCCCAGTGCATGCCCATTATTAACACAGAATAACCTTGTTCTTAAAAACCAATAAAAATCTATTTAAAGGATTTTTCCAAATCCCACTGAAACTCATACAGGACTGGAGTCCTGCTATTAGCCCCTGACTTAAAAGCCTAATGGTGGGCAAGGGCAGAGAGGGGGTGGTGGTGAGGTTATGGGTGAGTTCGGTTACAAGGTAATATTCTTACTTCATATTCAGAATTCAGGTCAATGACCTGTAGATGTAAGATGTGGACAAAATACTTCAAGTTGTGGAAAGGAAGAATAATTTGATCTTTAAATAATTTTTGTCAAGAAATCTATTTTTGTTTTGTTTTGTTTTGAGAATGTAGAGGTTAAAAAAGTAATAGTTTGCTTAGTTTCCTTTAAAATATAGGAACAGTTCATTCAAGGATAACTTTCTTTTTTTAAGCATCTTAATTTATGGCTCCTTGCTTTCATAAGACAGGACAGGGCAATAAAATATGAAATGGTGCATCACAGTGTTTGCAGGATACAAGCACAACAAAAATAGCATGACCAGGAAATTCTCCACAATTCTACATTAAAAAGTAAAAGATACTAATGTTCAAAAATTCAACCATATGTGCAGTGCACATTAAATGTCATATTCCCCTTAGAATCTTATTTAACGATGCTTGAGAAGAAGATACAAATTACTCTTAGGATGAACGAAGGAAAGGAGATGGAGATATGATCATATCCCCCAAACCCTCCTGATTTCTTCTTGGAGACAACAATGATGATGATGGTTATGAATGGTAATAACATTTTATAGTGCTTTAAAGTTTACAAAGTTCTTTAACAACATCTCATTCCTCCCTCACAATAATTGAGAGGTAAGTGCCATTGTTATCCCCATGTTACAGATGAAGAAACTGAGGCAGATAGAGGCTGAATGACTTGCCCAGGGTCATATAGCTAGAAAATGTCTGATACAGTGCACAGCTATATAAGTGCATTCCTGCCACAGCAGCGCCGAGCAGGAAGCCCCAGGTGGTCTGAGGCAGCGGCTGCACTGCAGAATCTCAAGCATATCAGCCCAGGACTGGAGTCCAGAGGAACCAAGCAAGTGAGAGTCACGGAGCCCCAGGTATCTGCAGAGGCTGCTCCTGAGACTATCAGTCTGCAGATGAAATGTCTGTAAGTTACCTCCTTGAACTTCTGGGAGCCAAAATGACAGACTGATTTGGTAAATTCTCTCTCTGCCTCCCCATGTTGGCCTGGAAAGAACCATAAAATATTTTCCCAGAAAAATCCTGAAACAGTGGGATCAGCAGAAGGGGTAAACAGTCTCATAGAAAGTGAAGCTAGGAAAATCACTAAGAAGGTTCCCTTTTACTGTGACTGAAGGGGATAAGTGCAAGACCAGAGCTGTCCCAGACAGACCCACCTCAGCAAACCAGGAGGAGATCCTGAGCCCCATGGGGGTGGAGCTCCGCAACCACCAACACCAGGATCCCAGGAGTGCCTCAGCACCTCAGGGGAATCGGGAAGACACTAGGGCAGCTGGGATCATCAACCACTGAGCTTGCTTATGCTCTAGCTCAGCAGAGGAGACTTCCTGTGGCCAGACCACTCAACCCCACACTTAACAAGCTAGCCTCAGGGTAAATCTGGGGAAACACAAAAAAGAGTTCACCTGGCCTCTACTTTCTTAGACCAGACAGCTCAGCACCACATAAGCTACAGCACTTTGGTTGTTGGTTGGTTGTTGTCCTTTGTCTTCAAAGAGGACCAAAATGACATCACCACTGTAAAGTGAAATTTCAGTGTGTCCAGCTGTGGCTGATCAGACGAATATGAGCTCAGAATGCTCAGGTCGGGTACAGATAGTCTGTTTGAATATTTGGGGTGGATATCCCAAATTTGCTCATCCTGTGTTTATTTTGTGCTGTCTCAATTCTGCTTTGCTCAAAGAGCACAGCACCTCTCCTTATGTGGGCATGCCATGCTGAGCGGTCCTGTGCCATGATCTCCCATGTTGCAGTCAAATCCAAAGTTCTTGAGAGAGACCTTGAGAATGTCCTTGTATCGTTTCTTCTGGCCACCATGTGATCACCTACCTCATGAAAGTTCTCCATAAAAAAGTCTTTTTGGCAAGTATGTATTACATATTCAAACAACGTGGCCAGCCCATCAGAGTTGTGCTCTCTGAACTTTAGCTTCTAGCTGAAAGAACCAGAGGCCACAACACAAAGAGCCTCAAGTTCAAGGCACAGGAACTAAGGGACTGATCCCCTTGTGCCCTAGAAGCAGAGGTCTACTTTAAAAGCCAGGAAAAGGGTGATTATCATCATCATGAGTAAGAAGCAAAGCAGGAAAGAAACGACCATATAACCTTTCTATGGGGACAAGGAACAAAACACAAATACAGAAGAGGTCAACAGTGAGACTGTACTCCCATATGAAACTTTAGAAAGGACTATGAACTGGTCACAAGCTCAAAGAGCACTCTTGAAAGAGCTGAAGAAGGATTTTAAAAAGCCAAATTAGAGAAATGGAAGAAAAAATGGCTAATGATTTTAAAAGTATGAAAAAAGAATTCACTGAAGAGAACAGCTCCGTAAAAGGGAAAACCGGACAAATACAAAAGGAAGCGCAAAACCTAACTGGACAAATTTGATAAATGGAAAAGGAAGTAAAAAACTAACTGGAGAAATTATCTCCTTAAAAGGAATAATTGGACAGATGGAAAAGGACATGAATTATATAAAAATTAGAATTGGACAAGAACAAGGTAATGATTCCATGAGACACGAAGAATCAGTCAAACAAAATCTAAAGAATGAAAAGATAGAAGAAAATGTAAAATATCTAATTGGAAAAGCAACTGACCTGGAAAATAGATCCAGGAGAGAAAATCTAGGAATTATTGCCCTACCAGAAAGGCATGATGAATAAAGGAGCTTAGATAATATTTTCCAAAGTATCATCAAGAAAAACTGCTCAGAAGTCCTAGATCCAGAGGGTGAATCATCAAAAGAATCCACCTTTCAACTCCCAAAAGGAGTCCCAAAGTAAAAGCATCAAGGAGTATCGCTGTGAAATTCCAGAACTATCAAATGAAGGAGAAAATACTACAGGCAGCCAGAAAGAAACCATTGAAATATCGAGGAACTACAGTCAGGATCACACAGGACCTTTCAGCTTCTTCATTAAAAGATCAAATGAACTGGAATATGATATTCCATAAGTCAAAAGAGCTGGGACTACAACCAAGGATCAATTAGCCAGCAAAGTTGAGCATAATATCTCAGGCAAGAAGATGGACATTCAATGAAATAAGGGATTTCCAGACCTCCCTGATGAAAAGGCCATAAATCAATAGAAAATTTGATCTTCAAACGCAGGTGTCAAGAGAGGTATATAAAGGTAAACGGGGGAAAAAAACTTGTTACTCAATATGGGCAAAGTATTTACATTCCTATAAGTGAAGATGATACTTGTTAATTTTGAGAATTGTATATTTATTATGAAATCTAAAAAGGACATACATAGATAGAGCGAGTGGGTATAAAGTAAATGATGTGAAGATAAAAATGTGATTTAAGGGTGCAAAGTGATTGTAAGAAGAGATGTGAAAAGGAGGAGGCATAAAATGCTAAATTATGTCACAGAAAGAAGCACAAAATTATACTGCAGTAGAGGGAATGAGGAGAGGGAGATGAGCATTGTTTGAGAGGTACTCTCATCTCATTTCGCTCAAGGAGGGAAAAGCAAACTTAATTAAGCATATAAATCTAACTAGCTCTACAGGAAGTAGAAGAGAAAGGGGTCAAGAAAAGGGAGGGGAGGCTAAAAAGGAGGGAAGAAGTAGTAAGGGTAAAAGAAACTAATTTTCCTAATATTGAACCAGCCCTGAATTCCTGGCATAAATCCTACCTGATCATAATGTATTATTCTCGTGATAAGTTGCAGTATTCTTTTTGCTAAAATCTTATTTAAAATTTTGCATTTACATTCATTAGATAAATTGGTCTGTAATTTTCTTTTTGTGCTTTGAATCTTCCCGGTTTAGGTATCAACATCAAATGTGTAACATAAAAAGAATTTGGGAGGACTCCTCCAATGTTTCCAAATACTTTATGTAGTTTGGAATTAACTATTCTTAAACGTTTGCTACAAATCATTTGTAAATTCATCTGGCCCTGAAGATTTTTTCCTAGGGATTTCATTAATGGCTTGTTCAATTTCATTTTCTGAGTTGGGTTTAAGTATTTAACTTCTTGTTCTGTTAATCTGGGCAATTTATATTTTAAAAAATAATCATCCATCTCATTTAGATTGTCAAATTTATGAGCATAAAGTTGGGCAAAGTTATTTCTAATTATTGTTTTAATTTGCTCCTCATTGGAGCTGAGTATACCCTTTTCGTTGTTGATATTTGGTATTTGGTTTGATATTTGGTTTTCTTCTTTCTTTTTTTAATCTAATGTACCAAATGGTTATCCATTTTATGGGTTTTTCATAGAACCAACTCTTAGTTTTATTTATTAATTCAATAGTTTTCTATTTCAATTTTATTAATCTCTACTTTTGTTTTCAATATTTCTAATTTGGTACTTACTTGGGGATTTTCATTTTGTTCTTTTTCTATCTTTTTCAGATATATGCCCAATTCATTGATTTCCTCTTTCTCTATTTTGTAGTCTACCTAGCAAAACAAATCCAGGGACTATATGAACACAATTACAAGACACTTTTCACACAAATAATGTCAGATCTAAGTAAGTGGAAAAACGTCAGTTGCTTGTGGGTATGCCCAGTCAATATAATAAAAATGACAATTCTACCCAAATTAATTTACTTATTTACTGCCATACCAATCAAACTATCAGATAATTATTTTCTAGCGCTGGAAAAACTAAAATCAAAATTCATCTTGAAGAACAAAAAGTCCAGCATATCAAAGGAACTAATGAAAAGAAATGCTAAGGAAGATGGTCTAGTGCTACCAGATCTCAAATCGTACTATAAAGCAGCAGTTACTAAAACCACTTGGAACTGGCTAAGAAACAGAAGGGTAGATCAGTGGTATATGACAGGTGCTCAAGACACAGTAGTCATTGAATACAGCAGTCTACTGTCTGATAAACCCAAAGACCCCAGCTTCTGGAATAAGAACTCACTGTTTGACAAAAAATGCTAGGAAAACTGGATAACAGTGTTGTGGAAACTAGGCATAGTCCAATGCCTAACACCGTACACAAGAATAAATTCCAAATGAGTACATGATCTAGGTATAAAGATTGATACTATAAACAAATTAGTGTAGCAAGGAATAGTGTATTTATCAGATTTAAGGAGAAGGGAAGAATTTTTTACTAAACAAGAGATAGAAAGCATTATGAAGTGCAAAATGGATAATTTAGATTACATTAAATTGAAAAGTTCTTGCACAAACAAACACAATGCAACCAAGATTAGGAGGGAAGCCAAAAATTGGGAAAGAATTTTTGCAACTAGTGTTTGTGATAAAGGCTTCATTTCTGACATATATAGAGAACTGAGTCAAATGTACAAGAATACAAGTCATTCCCCAATTGATAAGTGGTCAAAGAATATGAACAGGTAGTTTTCAGAGGAAGAATTTAAAGCTATCTATAGTCAAATGAAAAAATGCTCTAAATCACTATTGATTGGAGAGATCCAAATCGAAGCAATTCTGAGATACCACATCACACCTATCTGATTGGTTAACATGACAAAACAGGAAGATGATAAATGTTGGATAAGATGTGGGAGAGTTGGAACACTAATTCATTGTTGGTGGAGCTGTGAGTTGATCCAACTGTTCTGGAGAGCAATTTGGAAATATGTCCAAAAGGCTACAAAAATGTGCATACCCTTTGACTCAGCAATACTGCTTTTATGACTGCATACCCAAGAGGTCTTAAAAATAGGAAAGTGTCCCACGTGTACAAAAATATTTATAATAGCTCTCTTTGTGGTGGCCAAAAACTAGAAATTAATGGGATGCCCATCAATTGCGGAATGCCTGAATAAATTGTGGCATATGAATGTAATGGAATACTATTTTTCTATAAGAAATGATGAACAGGAAGACTTCAGAGAGGTCTGGAAAGACATATTAATTGACGCTGAGTGAAAGGAGCAGAAGCAGGAGAACTTTTTACACAGCAACAACCAATGTGAGAGTTTTTTTTTCCGGTAGACTTGGAACTTTCATTGCAATGCAAAGACTTAAAAGAATTCCCAATGGTCTTTTAAGGCAAAATGCCTTCTTCATCAAGAGAAAGAACTATGGAATTCGATCACAGAATGAAGCAGATCATTTTCTTTTGTATTATGTTTTGGTTTGTTTTATAATTTCTCCCATTCATTTTAATTCTTCTATGCAACATGACTACGGTGAAAATATATTTAATAGGACTGTATGTGTAGAACCTATAAAATCTAAATTATATGGAAGTGATTGTAGAACAATGTAAACAAGTAAATTTTTTAAAAAAGAAAATTTCTGAGGCTAGATTTGAACTCAGGTGTACCTGATAATAGGTACAGCTCTTCATATACTGAACTGCTTAGCTATCTCTGCCCCCCTTGTCTGTTTCTACCTGTTGACATTGAACGTGCTCAGGTGAAAATGTGTTCTAACATCTCATTCTGATTTCATGAAAGAGCTGTCGCAAGCCTAACTAATAATCAGGGAAAGTCCCCAGTTCTTCAGAGTCACTGCTCATCTTTTTTTTATAAAGTACACTATCAGATACAGTTAAATGGTCAAGGTTTGTATAAGTAACACCTTCATCCCAATATATTTATTTGTAACAATGCAACCATCAGGAATCACATATTCTATAAGTCCATACTGGGGTTAGTGCTGTATGGAAAATAATGTTTTAAAATGCTACAGCATTGATGAAACATCCAGTCAAGTAAATAAAAGGTTCAGAGTTAGAAGGAATGGTGAAATCACCTTGCCCAACACTTCTGTTTTGTATATTCCAAAAGATAAAGTGGATTGTTACATTTTGTGCAGGTAAGCTGTGGAGTTAGGATATAAATTGACTTAGATGTCTTGTGATGTTGTTCTAAACTCCCAAACTCCTTGATCCTTCTGACTGCAAAGTGAGCATTTTATCCACTTATACAAGGCTACCTCCCTATGAATTTAGACAGCTTCATCATCACACTCAATCCATATGATGGGTCCATTCAACGGATTCATAATGGCTTGGCATCATGGTGGAAAAAGGAAGATTATCAGAGCATCATTAATTCAGTGTTTCCTTCATAACGGAGCCGCTGATACCATATTATTCCAAGGACAATCATAGAATTATGAAATGAACCCATGTACTCTCATCCCAACTCCAGCTCCCTTACCATTGCCTCTAATGGCTCCAGATTTTCCTTTGAGAGCTGACTCAGGTTGTGTATCCTTTCTGGAACCCTCTCAGATTCTCTCCTCTCCAGGGAAAAATGATTTTTATCAAGCAAGTAATATGTATGAAGCTCTTAATACGTGCCAGGCACGTGCTAAGTGTGAGATATACAATGACACAAGTGAAATAGTCCTTGCCCTCAAGAAGTTTACCTTCTACTGAGGTAAACAACAAGTGTGTGTTTGTGTGTATACACACATATACACATATGTGCATATACACATAAACACATATACATACATATTGTGTGTACACATATATATTTATCATGTGTATATGTATATATATATATAAAGTACGTGTGTGTCTGTGTTTGTATATATATATATATATATATATATATATATATATATATATATATACATATAAAATTGAAATCTATGCAAGGTAATATTTCATTCACAAAGTGGCACTTGAGCTGATAAGTCTTGAAGGCAAACAAGAATTCCAAAAGGTGGAAGAGGGGGAAGATTGCATTCCATGCACTGGAGACATCAAATGCAAAAAAGAACAGAGATGGGAGATTGATTTTCATGTGTGAGAAATGAGTGAATGACTTGGGCTGGATTTAAGAGTTTGAAGAGGGTAGTAAAGTGTTATACTGGGAGAGTAGGAAAAGATCAGAATGGCAAGAGATGTAAAGGTTAAACAAAGGCGTTTAGATTTGACCTTAGAGGCAACATTTGCAAGTCTAGAGTTCATTGAGTGGGAGTTGGGTAGTTGGGGAGTGATAGAATCATATCCATCATCAGGGAAATTTCCTCATACTATTTTACTTGGACTTCTTTGTACTTCTCTCATTCTCCTCATATCTTACCTCTATACACATATGTTCCTATCTCCAATTTTGACTGTAAGCTCTGTAAGAGTAGGGTCTGTATTGTATCTCTCTGTATCGATCCCAGTGCCTGTTTGGCACACATAGTTCCTTGAACATACAAGACAGTTAGTTAAAGTTTATTGAACTGAATAATGTTTAACTGAATTGAATGCTAATGCTTTCAAAGTGGCAATGACCCAAGTTTAACACCTACCTAAATTATGGATCCCATCTACCTATTTCCATAAATGATCATCTAGATTCCATCCATAGAGCTCCAGTGATGGGGTAGCTGATCATCTCTTTAGGTTGTCAATTCCTTTTTAGACAGTTTTCATCATGAGTAAATGCTGGGGATGGAAGCTCAATTCCATGTGGACAGTCTCGGGCGGGTAAAGGTGGGAACTTCTAAATCTTAGAGTTCTCACGAGGCCCCCCCCAGGAAACAACTGGGAATCGAGGTGAACCGAGCTATCTCGTGTATTTCCACCTCTTCCCGTGAGAGACGTGATGGGAGAGAGCTCTCCCCGCCCTCGAGATTGTCCCGGATCTGGGCACACCTAACAGCATGGTATTCAGATGCAAACTATGCGACTGGAGAGCTTAAGTAGGATCAGGAAAGCCTGAAAGTTCTCTTGGGCGGAGGGGCACGGAGCGGACAGGACAGAAGGCTCCGCTTTTCCTCTTTCCTCTCTCCCCTCCCCCTCTCTCCCCACTTACACTTCTACTTCCAATCTCTTATTGTAAGATCTTTGCCTCCTTGGGAGATTCTTTGCTCCCTCCTAAGGAAGAATTCCCCTGCACTTGTAACTAGACCCTGAAATAAAGCTCAACCCTTGTTCGACTCTGGAACGTCCTTTCTCTCATACGAGCATCCAGTTTGGCCAACCGAAGACCTCCGATAGAGGTAAGGGAAGACTCGGGTAGCCCACAGGCCTCTAGGCCTGGCAAGTAAACTTGGTATACTTTCTGCTACTTTCCCCAAAGCTACCATTGTGTACCTTGAAACCATTGGTCTGAGCTTTGAAATGAAAAGAAATATGTTTAATGTTTCTTTAAATAAAGCCTTTAAAAATTTGAAGACAAGTTTCATATCTTCTCTAAGTATCCTCGATTTCTTTAGCTGATCTTTATATGAATGTAGTCAACAACCCTCCTACTAAACTATGTGACCTTATGTAGATATTCTTGTCAAATCCTTTCTAAAATGTAGCTCTCTGAATACCGCAAATGGGGAGTGTTTGCTTTGGAGGGTACATTTCTTTCTATGCACTGTGCCAGCTGGTGAGAGTATACAGACATAAAAAGAGTCCCTGCCTTCAAGAGGCTTAAATTCTGGTAGGGGAAAATAACACAAATTGACAGGGATTCACAGAAATCAGGAAACATCTCATTCAGGAGGAGGCTCTTGCACTCTGCTTTGAAAAGAACTAGGAAGTCTGTGAGGCAAAAGTGAGAAAGACATTTCAGGCAGAAATTATTCAGTCTGTTCAAATGCAGAGAATCATGATGTGGGATGATATATATGATATACCATTTTTAGCTGCCCAGTATATTTGGAAAATGTGGAAGAAAATTGAATTGAGGCTTAGGAGAATTAATGATTTAACCTTGGTATCAGTAAAAGGTCACATCAGACCCTCTGGCTTCTACTGGGCAAGGCAAAAGTCAGAGAGAAAAGTCCTTATTGCACTCAAATATTTGGAGCAGCATGGAAATAAATTAATAAAGCAAACTGGATTAAAATGGGAAGTAGCTTGGAGCAATAGAAATAACTTTGAACGTGAAGTCCCTAGGACCTGAGTTCAAATTCTGGTTCCATCATTTACTACATATGTAACTTTGAACAAGTCATTGAACCTCTGATCTTTAGTTTTCTCATCTGTAAAATTGAAGCAGGTGGTGCCCAGGGATTCAGAAAGAGTCAAACAAATTGGTATACATGATTGTAATGGATCTTTATTTTTGCTCTAAGAAACAATGAATTAGAGGGATCAGTGAAACCTAGGAATACATCTTTGAACTGATGTGAGGTGAAAAGAATGAGAGTTGTGCTATAATACTGCAATATTATAACTGTTATATAATTATATTGTAATATAATATAATAATATAAATAAAAACAGCACTCAAAGAAAGACAAAATCAGATTAATTCCCAAAGCTCATATTGGTCACATGGAACATACATTCCTCCTCTTGGTAGATTGGAAAGGAACTACAACAGCCAAATATTATATGGGTCATCATTTTTCATACTGACTTTGCTTAGATTCTGCTCTTTTCTACTACAAAGGATGGCAAAATGGGAGAGAAGGGCAGCAAATGACTGTAAAATAAAAGACATCAATAAAATGTTTTATTTAATCCATTTAACTGACCAACTCTCCTACTCAGTACCAGCTTCTTCTATAAAATAATGAAAAAAGATCTGTTCATTGGTTCATACTGGTGTCTCCATCATACTGGTGACTTCATCAATAAGACAATCCTTCACAAGATCGGTGATTCCACTTGGTGGGGAACTGATACCACCAATGCAAATCTCAGTCCCTTCATATATGTTGTTTTAAGAGTTGCTGTGGGCAAAATCAATCATCCACCAGTGGTCCAAGTTCTGAGAATGTCAAATCCTTCTTCACTTAGCTAAGCTGATTCTCAAGATCCAGTCCCCTAATTCATCAATATCTTTCTCTTCCTAACTTCATAGGACCTTCCAGAGTTTGTGATTTGCAAATACAGCCTCCAAGAATGTATGGTCACCTATTCAGTGTAATGAGGCACAGGAAGAATGTTTTGGGGAGAGCTAATTTAAGAGAAAAATGCAACTAAGAAAACCATTGTGGGAAACATCTGTTAGAAGAATCAAATTAGAAAAATATATGCAAATTCCCTGCTAAGGGAATACATTCTACAAGATCACAATGTTCTTATCAACTAAAGACACTTAATAGCAATGATGACTTTATATCAGTCAGCTTACGTCAATGAAATGACCTTTCGTCATAGTTAACTATGAGAATTTTTTGTTTTACCCAAGTAAGCCAACATGTCAGAAAACTCACCCTCAATCTCACACCATGACAGTTATGGTTTAGTCTCTAAAACTCCACTAAGAATCCTCATGGGACAAAATTTCCCTCTGCAGCAATGCAGAAAGACATATTTTTTTCTGGGTTTCCCTAGAAGGAGAGTATAATGAAAGGAGAAGAAATACAGGAAATATATTTTCTTTTCTTAATGGGCAACACATTATGAAGAGTTGAGGTTCTCTCCACACAGATATGACTTCTTTCTTTGATTTCATTTTGTGATTAGGGGACACCCCAAAGAAGCCCATGTTAATGTGAGAAGCTCTCAGTGACAATTCCAAACAAGGAGACCATCCAGTAATGGAGGTAAAATGAGAGCTAGTTATTTTCCCCTGGAGTGTTTACTTTTAGCAAAGGTCAGAAAATTTAGAAACATGCTTTGCTCCTTTACAACATGTATGGGAAATTAAGTGCAAGTAGGAGTTAGCAGAGATAAGGTTTGTGATTTTTTTTTTTTGGATAAACTCATTTGTGAATAGTGAAAGTGTTTTTGAAAAACAAAAGTCCTATTGGTTCATTTTAATCTTTGTCAGATTTCCCATTGGTGATGAAACCGTGCCAAGTGTAGATTAAGTACTGTTACTAAAATGAGACCAGGACTTGTAGTACTTTGATAGTAACTGTGATAATGAATTCAGCCATTAATTTCTTTCTTATTTCCTTACATATGTAATATTAAACCAAGATGTTATGTTATTGGATGTAGAGTTCCATTTTTATATATGTGTACATAAATGGATTGCCGAAATAAATTATGATTACAAGATTTCAAATCAAGCTATTCAAACAAGCATTTATTGAGAGTTTATTACATATACACCGCAAATCACTAAGTAGATCAATCAATCAATCAATTGATAAGCATTCATTATATACCTACTATGTACCAAACACTGGACTTGACGCCAGGACAAAATAACTCCCCACCTAGTAGCTAGCTTCTTATGCTAAGTGGATTCTTTTAATTCTGGTTTCTTTTATCTTAGACAAGAGGTACTCATATTGAAATAGTGTTCACAATGTTTTTTTTGCTTTGTATGACTTACCTAAGCCCCAGTGGAAGGCTGAATGATGAAAACTCTCTTCAAGGATCCAGGACAAGCTCCACATCATGAAAAGACTTTATAGTAAGACCTCTGTGGAGAAAAATGTGTATACATGTATATGTGTGCTTTTAGATATACATGTATTTATGCATTTATACATATATTCACAAATGCACATATGTAATATATGCAAATATACATACATATACTTTGTACATCTATGCACTATGAATATACACATATTTGCAATAAATTTGTTTATAATATACATGTGAATATCAATCATAGAGCATAACTACTATTAGGTTTAACATTGTCTATGTCTGCAAATATGGAAACATATCTACAGGAGCTCTATAGGGCTTGGCATTATGGGAGCTAAGACTACATTAAGAGATGCAGTGTCTAAGATTCAAGAAGTGATAGCCCCACCCCACTCTTTTCTGATTAGAACATCTGGAGGACTATGGTTTTTCCTGGATGCCACTGGCTCAGAAAAACATTGACAAACGAGATTATACATGAAAGATTAACAACGGTCAGTGGGTTGGGTAAGGATTGTCAAGACTTTTCCATCTGAAGACTGCTTAAAGTAACTGGGGAACCTTAGCCTAAAGAAGATAATATTCATGGGGTTAATGAGAGCTGGCATGAATAATTGGAAAAGCTTTCACTTAGAAGATGAATTCAGCTTCTTTAATTTGGCGCAAAAGGGAAGATCTAAGAATGTTCACCAATAGATACTGAAAAGAGATAAACTGAGGCTTTGTGTTAAAAGAAACAAAATTACTCCCCCAAAATTGGATCTGTCCCAAAGTAGGAAGTGGGAAGCGCCTTCTCACTGACTGGCATTCAACAGAGTCTGGATGACGACTTGTTTTGTATATTTTTAAGGGTTTCTTTGTTCAGGCATTTCTGAGTTTAGAAAACCTCTGATCTCCCACTCAATTCTGAGATTCTGTTAAGTCCTTACTTTGTATCACATACTGTGCCAATTACTGAATATACAAGGAAAGGCAAAGCCTCTCAAAGGGCTCACAGGGTATCTACTTCATAGATAAAGGGACAGAAGAATGGGCTATTGAATGACACGTCTTAGAAGGAACAGAGTATGAAACGTGCTACAATGGAAAAAGCAATAACTCGGACTTAATGGAACCGAGTTCAAATTCTAGCTCTGTTTGACTACCTGGGTGATTCTGGATGAGTCACAATCTCCTGAACAGTTCATCATTTGCAACGTGAGAAAGAATAAAACAGATAAATGTCCAAATCTTGTTAGCAGCTCTTTTTGCGAGAGCTGAGAATTGCACACTTAGGGAGAGGATGGCAGTAAAGATGAATTGATAAAAAAAAAAGTTCAAATGTTCTTTTGTTTCATTAGATACACCTCAAAGCCAGTGAGAGTCTCAGAATCACAAAATTTCAGAACTGGAAAGAAATGCTGAGACCAACTAGATTATAGAGGCTGTATCTGAACCTGATTCTTTCCTAAGATATCCTCAATATGCAGCCATTTTGTCTTGTTAATTGGTTGACAGAACCTTTGCTTATCAACTTCCAATAGTAAAGAGCTGACTATCCCAATCCCCAAAGAGAAAATTCTCATTTCTTAGGAATCTTACCTCACATTGAGGCTAAATTTAACTGATTTCAACTTCTATTACTCATGGCTTTGTCATCTAAGACCAACTAGAATGAATGCACTCCCTCCTCGACATGATAAGATGGCAGTCTCACCAGTAACTAGATAGATTTAAACAACCCAACCTAGATTATGACATATTTCATGTACATTATTAAATTGAATGTATCCTTTTATTTCCAAGGTAGAAATAGACCAATAAATCAATAATGATTTGTATTCCCTTATCATTCAATGACAAGTGTATATGAACTCAGCCAAGTTGACCTAGAATGATTTCTGAAGTCTGTAAATTTAAAGAAAGATAATTCATTTGAAGGACTACATAAAAACATTGCATTGAGCACCACCACCACAACAATAACAACAAAAACTAGACAAGGGAAAGTGAAGATCTTGGACTCTGAAACATTTCTTGCTTCTGCAGATTTTGGTTTGAGTCATGTTAAACTGCCATACCACTGTTTAAAGTCCACACCTGCTTGGCTCCGGCTGTGGTAAAGACAAGTACTAGCAAAGCAATGGATGTCAGCCAGTTCCTGGAAATTCTATCTTTAAAAAATTCCTTTTTTTTGCTAAGAGTCTCCCTATAGTCTTAATCCTCTGTTTAACATTCTACTGTGGGGAAAAATAGGAGAAAAAGAGGATTATGGGAAAGGTGCCAAGAAAGAGATTGAGTGTCAATTCATTAAGCATGAAAATAATCTGTGAAAATGGGAAAGACCATGATGCCAATGGATGATTTTCTAACTTGTGGCTTTCAAAATTACATAGGCTTGGGAATAAAAGGCATTCTTGGATATCCTCTAGTCAGTCCATTAATATTGAATAAAATATCCATATTCTGTTTTCTTAAATGTACTATCCATTTCGTTCATTCTTAAACCTTACTTTATTTTTAATTTATGGAATAAAATAAACTTTTCCATACCATAGTATGACAAAATGATTGCATATGAAACAACAAATCTACTTTATGCAAAGTGTCATTTCTCTTAAATATACAAAAAGTTACCATGTAAATTTATTTTTCTTCTTTTTTTTCTCTTCCCTTCCCCTCCCCCTACACATGACTACTATTAGACCAAAATGGGTAGGTATATAAATTAATACATACATGTGTATGTATCCATGTATCTGTGTATACTTATAAAATTATTTTATACAAATTTCTATTTATCAGCTCTTTCTCTGGTTGCAGATGTATCTTTCTTCATATGTCCTTCATAACAAATTTTGGTATCTATAAAAGTCGAAATAAATTACTCCCTCAAAGTCGTTCTTTCTTTTTCTTAAAACTTTTTAAAATTTTATTTATTTTCAGTGTTCTACAATCACTGCCATATAACTTAGATTTTTTTCCCTCCCTTCCACTCCCTCCCCTGTAACACTCCCTTGTTCCCCAAGATGGCATACATACATTCCTATTAAATATATTTTCACCATAGTTATGTTACATAGAAGAATTAAAATGAATGGGAGAACTTATATAACAAACCAAAACATAATACAAAAGAAAATGATTTGCTACATTCTGCGATTAGATTCCATAGTTCTTTCTCTGGATGTGGAAGGCATTTTGCCTTCAAAGATCATTGAGAATTTTTTAAGTCTTGGCATTGCAATGAAGCTCTAAGTCTACCAGAAAAAGTCCTCGTACACTGTGTTTGGTGCTGTGTACAAAGTTCTCCTTTCTGCTCCTTTCACTCAGCATCAGATCATATAAGTCTATCCAGGGCTCTCGGAAGTCTTCTTGTTCATCGTTTTTTTATAGCACAATAGTACTCCATCATATTCATATAACACATTTTATTCAGCCATTCCCCAATTGATGGGCATCTCCTTGATTTGCAGTTTTTGGCTACCACAAAGAGAGCTGCTATAAATATTTTTGTACATGTGGGACCCTTTCCTATTTTTGAGACATCTTGGGGATACAGTCTTAGAAGCAGTATTGTTGGGTCAAGGGGTATGTACATTTTTGTAGCACTTTGGGCATAGTTCCAAATTGCTCTCCAGAATGGCTGGATCAGCTCCCAGCTCCACCAACGATGAATTAGTGTTCCAACTCTCCCACATCTTATCCAACATTTATCATCTGTTCTGTCATGTAAGCCACTCTGATAGGTGTGATGTGGTATCTCAGAGTTATTTTGATTTGCATCTCTCTAATCAGTAGTGATTTAGAGCATTTTTAATATAACTATATAGATAACTTTAATTTCTTCCTCTGAAAACAGCCTGTTCATATCTTTTGACCATTTATCAATTGGAGAATAATGCATTCTTGTACATTTGGCTCACTTCTGTATATATTTTGGAAGTAAGGCATTTATCACAGATGCTATTTGAAAAAAAACTCTTTCCCATTTCCTTGATTCCCTCCTAATCTTGATTGCATTAGGTTTAGTTGTGCAAAACTTTTCAGTTTAATATAATCTGAATTATCCATTTTGTACTTCATAATGCTTTCTATATCTTGTTTAGTCAAAATTCTTCCCATCTCCTTAAATCTGATAAATACACTATTCCTTGCTTCACTAATATGTTTATAATATCAATCTTTATACTTACATCATGCACTCATTTGGACTTTATTCTTGTGTACATTGTCAGATATTGGTCTATGCCTAATTTCCACTACACTGTTATCCAGTTTTCCCCACATGTTTTGTTGAATAGTGAGTTCTTATCCCAGAAGTTGGGGTCCGTGGGTTTATCAAACAGTAGATTGTTATATTCATTGACAACTGTGTCTTGAGTACCTAGCCAATTTCACTTGTCTACCCTTCTGTTTCTTAGTGAGTACCAAGTAGTTTTGATAATTGCTGCTTTATAATACAGCTTGAGATCTGGTAGAGCTTGGCCACCTTCCTTAATACTTCTTTTCATTAGTTTCCTTGATATTGTGGACCTTTTGTTCTTCCAGATGAATTTTGATATTATTTTTCCAGTTCTAGAAAATAATTATCTGATAGTTTGATTGGAGTGGGAGTAAATAAGTAAATTAATTTAGGTAGAATTGTCATTTTTATTATATTGGCTCAGTCTACCCACGAGCAACTGACATTTTTCCACTTACTCAGATCTGACTTTATTTGTGAGAAAAATATTTTGGAAATATGTTCGTCTAGTCCCTGAATTTGTTTTGGTGAGAAGATTCCCAAATATTTAGTGTTTACCCTAGCTTTAAAAGGAATTTCTCTTTCCATCTCTTGCTATTGGGCTTTGTTACCAATATATAGAAATGCAGAATATTTCTGTGGGTTTACTTTGTAACCTACAACTTTGCCAAAATTCTTTATTATTTCATGTACTGTTTTACTTGAATCTTTGGGATTCTCTAAGTATATCATTATACTATCTGCAAAGAGTGATAACTTAGTTGCTTCTTTGCCTATTCTAATTTATTCAATTTCTTTTTCTTCTCTTACTGCTACAGCTTAAATTTCTAGTATTATATTGAATAATAGGGGTGATAATGGACATCCTTGTTTCACCCCTGATCTTACTGGAAATGACTCTAGCTTATCTCCATTGCATATAATGCTTGCTGAAAGCTTAAGTATATACTGCTTACTATTTTATGGAAAGTTTCCTTTATTCCTATGTTCTCAAGTGTTTTTAATAGGAATGGGTACTGTATTTTGTCAAAAGCTTTTTCAGCATCTATTGAGAAAATCATGTAGTTTCTTTTAGGTTTGTTGTTGATATGATCAATAATGCTAATAGTTTTCCAAATATTGAAGCAGCTCTGCATTCTTGGTATGAATCCTACCTGATCATAATGTATTGTTCTCGTGATAAGCTGCTGTATTCTTTTTGCTAAAATCTTATTTAAAATTTTTGCATCTATGATCACTAGAGAAATTAGTCTATAATTTTCTTTCTTTCTTTTGGCTCTTCCTGCTTTAGGTATCAAAACCTTATTTGTATCATAAAAAGGATTTGGGAGGAATCCTTCCCCAATTTTCCAAAATAGTCTATGTAACATTAGAATTAACTCTTCTTTAAATATTTGATAGAATTCATTGTAAATCCATTTGGGCCTGGAGATTTTTTTTTCTAGGGAGTTCATTGATGGGTTGTTCAATTTCTTTTTCTGAGATCAGGATTTTTAAGTATTCAACTTCCTCTTCTGTTAATCTGGGTAATTTATATTTTGTAAAACAATCATCCATCTCATTTGATTATCGAATTTATGGGCATAAAGTTGGGCAAAGTAAATTCTAATTATTGTTTTAATTTTCTCCTCAATGATGTTGAGTTCACCCCTTTCATTTTTGATATTGGTAATCTGGTTTTCTTCTTTCTTTTTATTTAATCAAATTGCCCAAAGATTTATCAATTTTATTGTTTTTTTCAGAAAACCAACTCTTAGTTTTACTTAGTAGTTCAATAGTTTTCTTCATTTCAATTTTATTAATCTCTTCTTTGGTTTTCGGTATTTCTAATTTGGTATTTACTTGGGGATTTTCAATTTTTTCTTTTTGAGCTTTTTCAGCGCATGATCAATTAATTGATCTCCTCTTTCTCTATTTAATTCATGTAGAAATTCAAAGATACAAAGCTTCCCCGAAGAACAGCTTTTCAAGTATCCCATAAGATTTGGTAGGTTGTCTCATTATTGTCATTCTCTTGAATGAAGTTGTTGATTATTTCTACGATTTGTTGTTTAACCCACTCCTTCTTTAGGATTAGATTATTTAGTTTTCAATTAATTTTTGGTCTACCTTTCCATACCTTTTATTACATATAATTTTTATTCCATTATGATCAGAGAAGGATACATTCACTATCTCTGCCTTTCTGCACTGGATTGTGAGGTTTTTATGCCCTACAACATGATCAGTTTTTGTGTATGTGCCATGTACCACCGAGAAAGAGTCATATTCCTTTCTATCCTCATTCAGTTTTCTCCAGAGATCTATCATATCTTTCTTATCCAGAGTTTTATTCACCTCCTTAACTTCTTTCTTGTTTATTTTAAGATTAGATTTATCCAACTCAGACAGGGGGAGGTCGAGCTCCTCCACTCATATAATTTTGCTGTCTATTTCTTCCTTTAACTCTCTTTACTTCTCCTCTAAGAATTTGGATGTTACCCACTTGGACCATATATGTTTAGTAATGATATTGCTTGGTTATTTATGGTGCCTTTTAGCACAATATAGTTTCCTTCTTCATTTCTTTTGATTAGATCTATTTCTGCTTTTGCTTTGTCTGAGATTAGGATTGCTACCCCTGCTTTTCTTACATCGACTGAAGCACAATATATTCTGCTCTAACCCTTTACATCTACCCTTTGTGTATCTTGCATGTCAAATGTGTTTCTTGTAAATAACATATTGTTGAAATATGACTTTTAATCCATTCTACTATCTGTCTCCGTTTTATGGGAGAGTCCATTCCATTCACATTAACATTTATGATTACTGTCTATGTCTTTCCCTCCATCCTCTTTCTCCCCATTTGTGCTTTTAGTTCTCCCTTCTCCCTTCCCCTCCACAATAAATTTTTGACAACCACCTCCCCGCAGTCTTCCCTTCCTTCTTTCAGCCCCCCTCCCTTTTACTCCCCTTTACCCTTACTATTTCTTCCCTCCCTTTCAGCCTCCCCTCCCCTTTCTTTCCTCCTTCCCCTCCTATTGTCTGTAGAGCTACTTAGGTTTATATACTTAATTAAGCTTGTTGTTCCCTCCTTGAACCAAATCAGATGAGAGTACCTCTCAGACAATGTTCATCTCCCTCTCCTCTTTCCTTCTACTGGTATATATTTCTGTGCCTCCCCCTGTGATGTAATTTTTCTGCCTCCTCCTTTTCACATCTCTCATTACAATCATTTTGCACTCTTAAATCGCATTTTTATCATGGTATCATTTACTTTATACCCACTCCCTCTGTCTATGTTTACCTTTTTATGCCGCTGCCTGTTTACCTTTTTATGCCTCTCTTGAGACCTACATTTGGAGATCGAATTTTCTGTTGAGTTCTGGCCTTTTTATCAGGAATGTCTGGAAATCCCTTATTTCATTGAATGTTCATCTCCTTTTCTGAAATGTTATGCTGAACTTTGCCTCATGGAATATCATATTCCACTTCTTTCAATCTTTTAATCAATCTTTTAAGCTGCAAGATCATTTGTGGTCCTGTGTAGCGCCTCGATATTTGAATGGTTTCTGTCCGGCTGCCTGTAATATTTTCTCCTTCACTTGATAGTTCTGGAATTTGGAAACAATATTTCTTGGGGATTTTAGTTTGGGATTCTTTCCATGACTATTTTGCCCTCTGTATCTAGCACTTGTGGGCAGTTTTCCTTGATGATTTCTTGGAAGACATTGTCTAGGTTCTTTTTCTCATTATGGCTTTCTGGTAGGTCAATAATTCTTAGATTTTCTCTCCTGGATCTATTTTCCAGGTCAGTATTTTTTCCAATTAGATATTTTACATTTTCTTCTATCTTTTCATTCTTTAGGTTTTGTTTCACTGACTCTTGATGTTTCATAGAGTCATTAGCTTCTACTTGTGCAATTCTAATTTTTATCAACTTGTTTTCTTCAGTTAACTTTTGCCTCTCCTCCATCTGTCCAATTATAATACATTTTAAGGAGTTATTTTCTCCAGTTAGTTGCTGTACTTCCTTTTTCCATTTGTTCAATTTTCCTTTTTAAAGAGATGTTCTCTTCAGTGAATTCCTTTTTCATACTTTTAAAATCATTTGCCAGTTCCGTTTTTTGCTCTTCCAAGAGTGTTCTTTGTGCACGCCACCAGTTCATAATCTTTTCTGAAGCTTCAGATGAGAGTACAGCCTCAATACTGACCTTTTTGGTATCTGTGTTTTGGTCCTTGTGCCCATAAAAATGATTCTATGATCTTTTCCTTCCTGCTTTGCTTCTTACTAATGATGACACTTTGTGTAGTATGGTCTCTGGTTCTTTCAGCTAGAAGCTAAAGAACTTGCCGCTGAGCTAGTGGGTGTGAGAAACCAAAGGCCAGGTGAATTCTTTCTTTTATTTTTTGTTTTTGTTTGTTTTCCTGCATTAGCCCTGGTGCTAGCTTGTTAAGTGTGGATGAGGGGTGGTCTGGTCACAGGAGATCTCCTCATCTGAGCTAGAGCAAAGGCAAACTCAGTGCTTTGTGATCCCAGGCTGCTCTCTTATTTTCCCTTCTCCCCTGGAGTGCTGAGGCACTCCTGAGGTCCTTGTGTTGTTGGTTGTGAGGCTTCACCCCCCTTGAGCTCCAGATCTCCTCCTGGTTCCGTGAGGCTGGGCTGCCTGGGACAGCTCTGGTCCTCCATGAATGGATGTTGTGTTTTGTCAGAAGATTTTTCTGCATCTATTGAGATAATCATGTGGTTTCTGTTAGTTTTGGTGTTGATATGAGCAATAATGCTAATAATTTTCTTAATATTGAACCAGCCCTGCATTCCTGGCATAAATCCTACCTTATCATAACATATTATTTTTGTGATATTCAAGTATTTTTTGCATTCTTCTGACTGTTGTAATATTTCTTGATAATTTCTCCACTTCCCATGGAGTCATTAGCTTTTACTTGACCAATTCTAATTTTTAAGACATTATTTTTTTCAGTGAGTTATTATGCCTTTCTTTCTATTTAACCAATTTTTCTGTTTAAGTATTCTTTCCTTCAGTCAATTTTTATACCTCCTTTTATGTTTGGTCTATTCTCCTTTTTAAGGTATTATTTCCTTAAGTGAATTTTTGTACCTCTTTTATCATTAGATCAATTCTGTTTTTCAAGTGTTATTTCAGGATTTTCCCCTTTTTAACAATATGTTGTCTTTCCATATTTTTTGGCATCATTCTCATTTCTTTTCTCAATTTTTCCTCTAGCACTCATTTCTTTTTAAACCCTTTTAGGAATTCTTGGTAATCTCATGTCCAATAATGATATTTCTTTAAGGCTTTGCATATAATTGTTTTCACATTGTTGTCTTCTATGTTTATGACTTCATTTCCCCTGCCACAATAGTAACTTTTTATAGTCAATGTATTTTTTAAAGCCTATGTCTTGACTTTGAACATTATGTTAAAGTTGGACTGTGCTCATATGGGGATGGGGAGGCATTGTTTCATACTTCTGACTTTTTTGGAACTGCTGTTTCCCAAGCTAGTTCTGGGAGTCTGCAAGTTTTGATTTTGCCAAGGTAATGTGATCCAGGGAGAAGCACACTCACTGCTCTCCTGGTTTGCATCCTGTCTTTACTCAAGAAGGGTTCCTGCTCTCCTATAGCCATGAGAATTAAGGCTCCTCTCTTTTCTGGAACTGGGACTAGGGTCCCTGCTTCTTTTGTCTAGCCACAAATTCTTCTCTATTTTGGAACTGTGACCAGGATGGTTTATGGACAATAGAGTTGCCTATCAGTGCCATCTGCATCCAGTGTAATCCCTGTAATCTCTTTCTGACCAGTTGTCTGACACCCTCATCCAGTCTGGGTTAAAATCCCCTGAAGGTCCTGCTACTATAGTCACTGTTGCAGCTACCTGAAAGGTGATCTTCTACTGGTGGTGCTGGCTGCCACTTCCACTGCCTGGTGCTCCAGGCCAGTCCCCACAGACCTCCCCTTCTGATCTCCTAAATTGTCTTAGGTTAGAAAAATGTCCCATTCTGACCACTTGTTAGCTCTGCTGCTCCAAAATTTGATTTAAGAAATTACTTTAATGTTTTCGGAGGGGAGTGTTGTGAGTTTTGCTGGGTTGTTGCCTCTAATCTATCATCTTGATTTCACTGATGATGATAACTTTTATATAGCTGCTCCTGCCAAATTCTACAGTGGTAGTATGTGGAGGATAATGTATGTCCACTGTGAGCCTTCCCACTGGTTATTGTTGTTGTTTCCCTAGAATATTCCTCTTTTTCTCTGTAATGTCTACATTTCTTCCATTGGTGAGTTCCTCTTGGAATTTCCATTTTGTGGTAGTTCCCAGACTGATCTGTATTTATTCTTCCCAATCGTATTCTTGACCTTCTAAACTTCTAACAGGTACCTACTTCCTCTCTCCACCGCCTTCTCTTTAGCTCCCATTATGTATTATCTTCTCCCATTAGAATACAAGCTCCTTGAAGTCATGGACTATCTTTCTGCTTATATTTGTATCTATAGTGCTACACAATTTAACAAACATTTATTTCCTTCCTTTTTATTATTTTCCAACTTTTCTAATGGTGACTTTTTCTTTTTTTTTCTTTTTTATTTTTTAATGTTTAACAATCACTCCCATACAATTGCGATTTTATCCCCCCCACCTACCCCCCACTACCTCCCTCCCTCCCCACAACTGCATACAATTCTGTATAGATTCTACATATACTTTCCTATTGAGTATATTTTCACTATAGTCATGCTATGTAGTCAGACTAAGATGAATAAAAGAAATCGTATAACAAATCAGAACATGATACACAAACACATACACATACACAGACATGTTCTGCTACATTATGTGAGTGACTTCCATATTTCTCTCTCTGAGTGTGGAAGGCATTTTGCCTTGAGAACCACCATTGGGATTTTTTTTTTTGTAAGAAGTTCTTGTGTTATTACAAAATTCTAAGTCTACCAGAAAAAACTCTCACACACTGTGGTCGTTGCTGTGCATGAAGTTCTCCTGGTTCTGCTCCTTTCACTCAGCATCAGGTCATATAAGTCCCTCCAGGCCTCTCTGAAGTCTTCTTGTTCATCATTTCTTATGGCACAATAGTACTCCATTACATTCATATATCACAATTTATTCAGCCATTCCCCAATTGATGGACATCCCCTTGACTTCCAGTTTTTGGCAACTACATAGAGTGCTGCTATAAATATTTTTGTACATGTGGGACCCTTTCCCATTTTTATGATCTCTTGGGGATAGAGTCCTAGTAGCGATATTGCTGGGTCAAAGGGTATGCACATTTTTGTAGCCCTTTGGGCATAGTTCCAAATTGCTCTCCAGAACGGTTGGATGCACTCGCAGCTCCACCAACAATGAATTAGTGTTCCAACTTTCCCACATCCTCTCCAGCATTTATCATTTTCTTGTTCTGTCATGTTTGCCAATCTTATAGGTGTGATGTGGTACCTCAGAGTTGTTTTGATTTGCATCTCTCTAACCAATAGTAATTTAGAGCATTTTTTCATATGATTATAGATATCTTTAATTTCTTCCTCTGAAAATTGCCTGTTCATATCCTTTGACCATTTATCAATTGGGGAATGACTTGTATGATTATACATTTGGGTCAGTTCTCTATATATTCTAGAAATGAGGCCTTTATCCCCAAGCTTAGCTGTAAAAATTCTTTCCCAATTTACTACATCCCTCCGGATTTTGGTTGCATTGGGTTTGGTTGTGCAAAAACTTCTCAGTTTAATGTAATCAAAGTTATCCATTTTGCATTTCATAATGCTTTCTATCTCTCCTTTAGTAAAGAATTCTTCCCTTCTCCATAGATCTGATAAATACACTATTCCTTACTTTTCCAGTTTATTCATGGTATCAATCTTTATACCTAAATCATGTATGGTGACTTTTTCTTAACCTTCTATATTCATGACTATTGCTTGTAGATTTAAGGTGCTTGAATTTTATCAAAGATGCTTCATGGAAAGTTTTGTTCCCAAGTACCTATTGTGTCTTTTTATTCCAACTTCACTGATTTTTTTAGCTCACAATTCAATGAGGAGATGACATGTATATAAACATGTATATGTGAGATACATCATTTGTGCAAAAGCATTGATTTCTTAAAATTAAAATTATCTTTTTTTCTCTTTTACAATCTGTACTTTAATGTTGACATGGGACTTATTTCCCATTCTACAGTTTTGTGAAAAAACATAAATTTCCATTCCCCTCAAATATGTTTATGGTATGCTTTTTATACTTAATTATTTTCTAATTTGCAATTTTGTAGCATAGAGTATAAGGTGCAGTTCTGAAACTTCTGATCAAGCTGTCTTTGAGATGCTCTTGCTGTTTTATATTATCAGCCTTTTGGTTTGGAATCACCAAACTTCCATACCCATTTGTTCCTAGGTCTTATTTTTCCAGGTGATACCACAGAGATTTCGTCTAATTTTAACCCATATCAAGTCAAGTCAAGAATTATTTGTTAAGTGAAAACTATGTGCCAAGCACTGTGCTAGTTTTCACCCAAAACAGGAAGCCTTGGAAGCAGCTTGGTGAAAGGAGGCCACCAAAATACTCAAATGATGGAAGATGGGTTATTTAAAACCCAGAATCCAACAAGCCTGTGGGCTTCCTTTTTAGTATGTGAAGTAGTAGCTGTTGGTAGTTTATCCCAGACTACTTCCAAAACCATTATTCTTGTCTCCTTCCCAGTATATTCCCAAAAAATTAACTGAGGGTAATAGACCTTGAGACCCAAGAAAAATAGATGTTTTAAGAGAACATCTCCTTATTCTCAATGAATTTGTTTCTGTGATGTACTATTGATTTAAGGTCTGTTGTTGCTGTTCTCAGAGTCCTAAAAGAATCAGTTTATCTGAACTACAGTTGCTGAACAGTTGCTCTCTGACTGAGAGTTCTAATGATAGTAATCACTGATAAGTTTTGAATGTGACAAGCTTTTGTAAAATTGAGAAATATGGATTACTAAAATATTGAATGATTGTGAGACCATTATATTTTGTTTGATTTTCATCCAAGGAAAGACAAGTGAAAGAATAAATTCCAGAAGTGTATCAGCTGAACTTGAAGCTGGAAATGATGAATTCTGTATTTGCTTTTGAGAAGCAAGTACATTTCTCAATACTAGGGCAGTTAGAAGGAGTACAGCTCGATGAGCATGGATATAAGTTGCATATGATGGGATGATGATATAAAAAATAAAATTAAGGGGTAAGAAAGAGGAACGCACTGAGAGAAGAGGAAAGGGAGCAGTAGAAGAGATAAATTAGCTCAAATAAAAAAGACATCAAAAATGTTTTACAGTGGAACGGAAGATGGGGAAAATGGGAGGGGGTACATGCTGCATGTGAACCTTACTCTCATTAGAACTGGCTCAGAGAGGTAATAACATACACACTGAGTAGGCTATAGAAACCTATCTTACCTTAGAGAAAAGTAGGCAGAGAAGTGGATTAGATAAGGGGGGGGGGGGGGGTGAAAGAAGTGAGAGTGGGTTGGTATAGGGGAATGGACAGGGTGAAAGGAGAGAGAGTAGGTTAAATGAGGAAAATAAGATGGAGAGAAATAAGTTAGTAATCATAACTGTGAAAAAATAGAGTATTTTTTTCTGATAAAGACCTTATTTCTCAAACACATAAAGAACTGAGTAAAATTTATAAAAATAAGAGACATTCCTCAACTGATAAATGGTTAAGGGATATGATGGCACGTTTTCAAAGTAATCATAGCTATCTATAATCATATAAAAATGCTCTAAATGACTATTTTTTGGTTTTTTAATTAATTTCATTTATTTTCAGTGTTCTACAATCACTACCATATAACTTAGATTTTTCCCCCTCTCTCCCCTTCCTCCCCCCTCCCTCCCCAAGATGGCATGCAATTTTATATAGGTTCTACACATACATTCCTATTAAATACATTTTCACTATAGTCATGCTGTGTAGAAGAATTAAAATGAATGGGAGAAATCATATAACAAATCAAAACGTAATACACACACACGCAAAAAAAAAAAAATGACCTGCTACATTCTGCAATTGAATTCCATATCTTTCTCTAGATGTGGAAGGCATTTTGCCTTAAAAGACCATTGGGAATTTTTTTAAGTCCTTGAATTGCAATGAAGTTTCAAGTCTACCAGAAAAAAACTCTTGCACACTGTGGCCGTTGCTGTGCACAAAGTTCTCCTGGTTCTGCTCCTTTAGCTCAGCATCTCTAAATGACGATTGATTAGAGAAATGCAAATTAAAGTAACTCTGAGCTACCACCTCACACATGTCAGATTGGCTAATGTGACAGAAAAGGGGAAATGACAAATGTTGGAGAGGATGTGGGAAAACTGAGACACCAATACAATGTTGGTGAAGTTGTATTCTGAGTCATCTATTCTATAGAGCAATGTGGAACTATGTTCAAATGGCCATAAAACCATGCATATACTTTGACCAAGGATTACCACTACTAGATCTGTATCTCAAAAAGATCAAATAATTAAAAATATAAAGGAAAATAACCTATGTGTACAAAAATATGTATAGCAACTTTTTTTTTAATGGTGGCAACGAATTGGAAATAGAGTGGATGTATATCAATTGGGGAATGGCTAAACAAGTTGTTGTATATAGATGTGATGGAATACTATTGTGCTAAAAGCAATGATTAGTGGGGTGCTCTCAGAAAATCCTGGAAAGACATATATAAATTGATACAAACTGAAATGAGCAAAATATAAAGGACATTGCACATGGTAACTATATTGCCTGATAATCAGCTGTAAATGATTTAGCTATTCTCCCCAATACAGTGATCTAAGACAACTCTGAAGGACTTATGATGAAAAATGCACTCCATCTCCAGAGAAAGAACTGATGAAGTCTGAATGCAGCTTTAAGCATACTTTTTCTTTATTTACTTTTTTTGCTTCTTGGTCATATTTCAAAAAGTAAGTAATGTGGAAATATGTTTTGCATGAATGCATATGTATAACCTATACCAAATTGCTTACCTTTCAATAGGCAAGGGGGAAGAAAGGGAGATATGGAGAGAATTTGGAACTTAAAAATTAAAAAAAAAACTTTAAAATTGGTTTTACATGTAACTAGGGGAAAATAATGTATTGAATCATTAAAAATAAGTAAATCCAGTTGAGCAGAAGAAGAGATCGGGGGAAGAAATCTAAATTTAAAATTAGAGGCAAATCAAATAGTTTGACCTAGAGTCATGTCCAGTGATGTAAGTACAAGTATATGCAATAAGTTTAGCAGAGGAAACATCTGAACAACACAAAAGTTATCATGGAATTTATATGGAAATTTACTGAAAATGTGAAAATTAAAATTTACAGTTTCAGATCTGAGATGTCCTCTAAGCATATGCATTTACTCACACTTGTGCTTCCCTGATACGTTCCTGTGCAAAAGCATTTTTTGCAGATTCCCCCCCCCCCCCAATCTCCTACAGATACACAGTTCATTGGTGGGAGACTATGGCTTAGATTTATGTGTGGATTGTGATCTATTTATTATGTATTTAATATATGAGTAACATTATTAAAAGAACTATTTCTTTAAAGTCAATATTGCGTTTTTGATCTAAAGTGTTGTTAGTGTATTTGGCTGTGCAAATAGAAAAATATTTGATGGGACTCAAGATTGAACTGTGGTCAGGAGTGTCCCTCTCCTCAACAGGACTACCCTTAAACCTTGAGATAAATTGAATGTAACCACTTGGTGGTAGCTCTTCTCTGGCAAATTAAGTCAAATAATGAGTGAGCAGTTTGCAGTGAGCAAGTCAGTTCTCAAACTGAGTGGGTGTTCAAACACATAGGTAAGAAATGTTACCAGAAGGAGTAGCTATCCCCATGAACTAAACTTGATATTCCCAAAGGGAGCCAAACTGCATCCCATGGTAAAGAATGAAAGAAATAGTTGTCTTGCTATGGTTTTCTCCACTCCTAGTCTGGAGGAATGAGATCAATGCTAGGCATCACACTTAGGAAAGACATTGATAAGCCAGGACAAATTCAGAGGAATTAACAGAATGATAACAGAACTCAAAACCCATGCACACCATATCACTACATCTCATCTCACATTTACCTAACTCTACAAAGTACTTAAGGGCTTTCCATTTGGGGTTCAGGTGAAGTAATAGGGAATAGTTAACCTGGGATAGATAAAACTAAGAGAGAATAAATATTTGATAAGCTATTTGGCAGCGAGATATTGGAACTGTTTTGTTCAGCCCAGTTAGAATTGGTTTAGGAAGAACTGTGTAGAAGTCTCAGAGAGACAGATTTCATCTCAAATAACAACAAAGGAGAATGAGTTGTCTTACAGTGAAATCCCCATCACTGGAATTCTTAAAGCAGAAATGGGCTAATTATTTATTTTTGTTCCAGCAAAGAGAATTCATATTTCAATTCAACTTGGACATGGACTAGATATTCTCTGACGTCCCTTCAAACTTGGAAACTTTTGGACCCTACATCTTTATACAAGACAAAATTCCTACTACATTGAGGCTCTTGAGAAACTTTCAAATCTTTTCAAAAGGAGAGTGTTTCACAGATTCCTGGACATTTAGAACTAAGAAGTCCATAGGGATCACAAGGGTTATGTTCCTGTGACAGATCAATCAAACCACACTAATTAAGCACCTTGTGTGTTTCAGAAACTATGCAGATAAGAAAACGAAGCCCCAGTGAAGTGCACTTGCATCTTCCATATGTGCCTTGTCCTGTCACTGTCAGGTGGACCCAGGCACAGAGCTTTGCTCTCTCTCATTTTAATCAACCAATGAATTAAGACATGTTTGTTATGTGGCTTACCTAAGTGAGATACTGTGGTAGATGTGGGCAATACACAGACAAAAGTAAGGTAGTGCCTGCCCTTTAGGAGCTTCCATTCTATCAGGGGAGAAAGCTTATAAGTGTGGTAGTATGTGCGAAATGAATGTATAGAGACAAGATAATTGGGGGAATGAGGCACTCATAGGTGAGAGGATAATGATAATAGTAACAATAAAAATAAATAATGCTTACTATGCACTAGGTACAGTACTTTGTGGTTATCGATCTGTTTAATATTCACAGCAACCGTGGCTTGTAAGAGCTATTATTATTATCTCCATTTTACAACTGAAGAAACTGAGGCAAACAAGGATTAACTGACTTATGGTCACACAACTAGTCTGAGGCCAGAACTGAACTCAGGTATTTCTGACTCCAGGCCTGTTGCTCTCTCCACTGCACCACAAAGTTGTCCCTAAGGATTAGGAAAGGCTGTACATGGAAGTTAATAGTTGAGCTGAATGTTGAAAGAAGTTTGGGACTGCAAGAGGCTGAATGGTCACTCAGAGAACAGTATCATTGTGTCAATGACCTAGTGTTAGAAGGAACCTGAGAGGTTATCTGGTCCAATCCTCATAGTACCAAAGAGAAAACTGAGACTCAGAATGCTAATGTCAATCAATCAACAACCATTCAACACTCCTTGGAAATAAACCATGCTGAGTACTGAAAACATAAAGAAAAGTAAAACAGTTGCTGCTCTCAAGCAGTTTACAATCTAAGGCCAGGGGGGAGATGACATGTAGGAAAATAGGTTAGGATTAGTGCTAAGAGCAGGCCAAAAGTAAGGTAAGACTGAGCCAAGATTGAAACCTGACTCCTCTAACTTCCAATCCTGAGCTCTCTCTACTGAGATAACATAAGCAAAGCACTTTGAAAATATGAATATGTTGTATAAAAGATTGGCATCGTCATTACCATCATCATCATCATCATCGTCACCATCAATCTTTCTCCAACAGAGACCAAATCCATGTAGTGACTCAGGGAAGACAAAAAAGACACGAATGGCAGCCACACATTAGTGTAGTCAATGTACATTGGCATCTTTCAAATGAATGTCTTGACCTCTTTCTGCCATTCACCTACCCACTAGCAAATGGCAACATTCCATGTTCTCATTAGCAAAAGAAAAAAATTAAGGCAGGTCATATTATTTTAGGAGTGTAGCACAGCATCGAAGGCCAATTCTCAATTTTTACCATGTTCTCCTTTTTACCTCATTTTTTCCTAAGCCATCTTACCTTGCATGCCATTCCAACTGGGCACTCTATTGTCTGAACAGTGTGCACCAGGCCTGCCATGTTGAGCATGAGTCATGCTTGAGAGCAGAAATTGTCCCACACGTGACTTCAGAAGTGATGCTTGCCAAGTCCTTTCTCAAAGTTGCTGGGGTCCCCCTGAAGGCAAAGAAAGAGTGAGAAACAGTGAGACTGAATAGCTGGTCACAGAAAAGCTGGCTGACGCCACTATTCTTCCCATGTCCTTCTCTTTTGAGAAAAAGTAAGGTGACTGTTTAGATGGCCAGAGAGAGAGACACTTTACTTACCTAGGGGATACTCCCTAAGCAATGTGGGGAGATTCTGATGTGTAAATCCCTTGACCCATACAGATCAGCAATTCATCTGCAAATGATAGTTTTAGAGTTGCCTGGGCTCCTGAGACCCTGTCACTTTGCCCATGTTTCCAGATGTCAGATATGCCAAAGGAAGGACTTGATTGAACCCAGGCCTTCCTGACTCTGAATTCAGCCCTATATTCTCTAGCACAATACTGCCTCTTATTTGAGTCAATATAACATTGTCACCTGGGTGAGTGTGAAAAAGTCAACGATTTAGAGCCGAATGAAGTCTTAAAATTCATGTAGCCCAACCACCTCCATTTTACAGAAAAAGAAACTGAGGTTAAGTTGCTTGCTCTAAATCACACAGGTTTTATAGGTGACCAAATCGAGATTTGAATCCAAATACTCTTACCAAAATCCAACACAAATCCCTTCCCCTCTTTGGGTCTCAGTTTCTTCACCTTTAAAGGGAAGGGGTTAAATTGGTTGGTCTTCTAGCCCAAATTTTCCTTCCAGCTCAAAATTTTACAATTCTCCATACAAATCCCACGTGAGCTGTTGACTTCCACTTTCTGCTGGTTCTAGACTTCAGTTGTCCTCCATGACTACCTAAATTGTTCATTCTCCTGGCTCTTCACTTGCAAGGTCGTGAAGTGAGCTTTCTTTTCCCATCAGTTTGTCTTGAATGCAAAATATCTTATGGTGCTATAGAACTGTGAATTGATATTTATGATTATTGAAATTCAACAACAACTCAATAAATAACTTCTCTGTGCCAGATACTGTTATGGGACCTAGTGATACAAAAACAAAAGCTAAATGGTCCTTTCCCTCAAGATTCTTGCATTTTACTGGGGAGAAAATAGACAATATTCATACAGAAGAGTTGACGATCCAAATTTTTTTTAATAAATGCAATATAATTTCAGAGAGAAGACATCCACTAACGGATAAGGGACTTGTGCAGGGCCCAGTCCCATAGTCTAATTAGTGGCACTTGAGCTAATGTTTAAACAGAACCAGGAATTACAAAAGGCAGCAGTGAGAATGAAAACATGAAGCAATAGCCTTGCCAAGGCACAGAGGTTGGAGGATTGTCAGGTGGGGAATAGAGAGTAAAGCAATGGTGTTGGGCTGGTTTTGCTGGGGTGCAGAGTACTTGTTGGTACAATCAATCCAGAAAAATAGGTTGGAAGCAAATAGGAAAGTCTAGTCTTCCCCCCACTGCTCCCATGTGGTAGGTCATACAAATAGGAGCATCTCTTTGAACAGATAAGGAAACTGAAGTAGAGAGCAGTAGTATAACTTCCAAGCTGAGATTTGAACTTAAATATTTACTGAATTTTTCACTGGTCTTGCCTTTGATTAGAATTTGTTTTCATTAGTATTTGTTGATTTATTGACTTGGGGAGAGACTTGTATTCTTAATGAAATTGTGTAAGAAAGTTGTAAAAAGTAAATTCATTTAATAAATGTAAATAATTTAAATTTAAATGAGACAAATTTATAGAAATCGATATTTTGATAGCACTGGGATTTCATCTTTGTGTGTCCTCATGAAAAACTGCAGTCTAACTCCCCTAGAGCTTCTCATCGATAGATTCATGTCCCCCTATAAATTGTCCCCAAGCTAAGGGTCTTCTTTTATATTATTTGATTTTGAAAAGTTATCACTTGAATGTTTTGGTTGCCTATTGTTGATTTTTCATTTCCCTTATGACTATTTCCCCCTCCTCTCCCAGTGTTTTGAATCATATGTTTTGCATTACTTGTTTTGTCTAATTCTTAATCAGCAATATCCCGGATCTGAGTCATGTCCGAGTCCTTGTCTATTTGCCTTTGGATGACTCATGACTTGAATTCTTTGAACAATATGGCATTTGATAACTTTGAGCATGAAACATTCTTGAAAGAAGACTGATGTCAAAGACATAAGCCTCTATTTCAAGGAGAACATTGAGAAGAGCAATAGCTAGGAACTCTGAGACTGGGGCTAAATTTCATTGCAGGTAGGAGAGCATAGTCCACTACAGTCTTATACAGTCTCATTGAGAGCATAGCCTAGCCTCTTCAGTAGCCTTTGCCCTTAATGAGTAACAATCATGCTCCTTGAAATAAATTGTAAGCAGCAATCAACGATCTTTTAACTCCCACAAGGAGACTGATGGGTAAAGTAACAAGTAAGGGAAGGATGTGGACCCCAGGAGCAAGGTGGGACCTTTGACATTTCTTCTATGTGTAATGGGGCTAGAACAGAAATTCGCCATCGGAAGAAAGTACATTTCCTCTGTGCTGGCACCCTTTGGAAAAGCCCCAATCACCCTATCTGAGTTATGGTTATGAGAGAGGTCATTGAAGGCACTGAACAATTGGACCAAGCAATCCAGTCTGTTTTTCTTCACTGTTTCAAACCTGGTGTAGCTCAACATTCATTGGCTGTCTTCGCAGTCAATATAAGGCGATGGGCCAGAGTTGTGTGATTTCTATCTAGCTGCAGTTGCACACCATAACCAGGACAATAGATATTCTTTATCTGTTTGGTGGTGGCGCTTGCCTTATTTTGTTTTATTTTTTGATGTAGGTGGTTGGGCCAAGAAACTCTTGAATGTCTATGGCACATTTTCAGCAATAAAACAAAAGCATTTAGAAGTCTTCACCATCTCTTTCTCTAGGGAAGCCTCCTTTCATTTGAACTTTGCACTGGCCACCCTCCATGAGCACAGGGAACAACTTTGGTAAACATACATGTGGATCTCTGTTTTATGGCTTCCTTGATAATAATGATGGGGTGACCAAGCAAAGTTATCTCTATTTTGTCTTTCAAGGAATCTTTTTATGATATTGACATACTCATGAGGGATATTTTGGTAGAGAAGAACCCTTTAGCAATATCTTTGCCTCCTAAATCAAACAGTGAGCCAAAAAGAAAGACAACAGGGTCTACTATGTCCTGCATTTTTCATTTCCATGTGCGACAGTTCAGATGTGGTCTTTTGAAGCCCATCACTTACGAAAAGCTCTCTATTTGGTCTCATATATTAATCAAGGATACCCTCAATACAAAAGTAATTTATTCTTTTAAAGGGTATTTAGAGATACAAAAGTAAACATATGAGTCTTTAGTTATTAAAAAAATTCTTAATCACCATATTATGCCTAATTACTGTAATTTATAAATCACAGCTACTTATTCTCAGTAATGCAATGATCAGAGATAATCCCAAAGGATTCATTATGAAAAAAAAGAGCTATCTGCCTTCAGAGAAGGAACTGATGCTATCTGAATACAGAACAAAGTATATCTTTTTTCTTTCCTTCCTGCTTTCTTTCTCTCTTTCTTTGAAGTTTTCTCACACAATATGACTAATACGGAAATGTTTTACATGATCACACATGGATAATCTATATCAGATTACGTATCATCTCATGGGGGTGGGGATGAGGGGGCAAAGGGCCAGAATTTAGAACTCAAAACTTACAAATGAATGTTAAAAATTGTTTTTCATGCAATTGTGAGAAATGAAGTATTATTTAAAACTTAGGGAAGTGAATGGTAGCTTTTCCTTTGCATGTCTAAGATTCATGCTTTACCCTCCCCCTGCTCAAATGTTTGATAACATTCCCCTTTTACAGATATCTCAAATGTGTATTAAAGAGCTTCTAGACTCAAAAGATCAGAGATTTAGAGCTGAAAGGAACTTTAACTGTCTCATTAGACAGATGAGGAAACTGAAGCTTAACAGTCCCAGGCACAGAGAAGTTGCTAAATAAATGCTTATGGACTGAGTAAGGCAGAGAGGTTAACTGACTTGCTCAGGATCACGTAACTAGAAAAATTCTTGAGGCTGGATTTGAAACCAGGATATTTTTGGCTGTGAGTTCAGTGTTCTGGCCTCTACAAAATGCTGCCTTCTCCACCCACACTGGCCCATGTCTATCCACTCTTCTTTTCCATATTTTATGTTGTGCGATTCTGGTTTTAATGCAGCATATTGGTACCTGATATGCTAGAATCTAAATTCACTGAAGAAGTTTATTCTAGAAATCTTTGCACAGCTTTTCATTTTTTTCATATTTTCCCCCTCTGTCCCATTTCATTCCTAAATATTTTTAGGATGACTTGGATTAGTTGAGTTTCTCATTGAGTTTTTAGGAAGCTTCTTCCTCACCCTCCCTGCTGTCTACTATTTTATCTGGTAATTCTTTTTTTCATATTCTTCTAGAAGAGCAATATTGTGTAAGGCAGACTTCTCAAACACACTTCCCATGGTCTGCAGCCTTGCCCAGCAGGCCTTGAATTAGATTAAAATCCCACTGGGAAATATTTTTAAATAAAAAAATCCAATAGAATCCAGATAATATTAATATGTGGTTTTCCAGGTCAACATATGCCCACAAGGATCCTTCTGTAGAGTTTAGAGGTTCTTAGTAAGATTTGAGTACTGAACTTGCAGTCAGGAATCTCTGGATTCAAATCTTGCCCTGGATACTTAACAACTGGGTCACTGTAGGCAATTCCTGAAACTCAGTGATCATCTGTAAATGGAGATCATAGCAGCTAATATTGATACAGCATCTACTATGTGCCACTCACTGTACTAGACATTTTACAATTATTATCTCACATGATCCACACAACAACCTTAGGTGCTATTATTATCCCCATTTTACAGATGAAAAAACTGAGGCAAACAGAGGTTAAGTGACTTGTCCAGAGTCACACAGCTGGAAAGGATCGGAGGCTAATTTTGAACTCAGGTCTTCCTGACTCCAGGCCCAATGGCTCTAGCCACTGTGACATCCAGCTGATGATGGTTTGTTACAAGTACTGATGTCTTTGAAAACACTCAAGTGTAATTGATCAATTGCAACTCTTCATTTTTGAGGCAGCAGTATCATCTTTAGTCGCTTTTGCTCCTTATTACAGGGAGATTTTCCCAACATTTTCTTCCTTGTGCTCATTTTTGTATATGTGATCAAGTATTCAAGGTGATTGAATGATGCTTGAATGATGGGACACTAGCCTTAATGTTGTGGGGCTCTTACTGCATTCTTATCAGAATGTTTCTACAATGCATCTTCTCTAATAGATATGGGACACGTGAGTTGGATTTATGGTGCTTTCCCAAATGCTGGTATCAAGACCACAACCATAGAGTATGGTCACATGTTCAGTACAATGAACCTTGTTTCCTTTGACTGCACTATAAAACCGGTATTAGCAACTCTATTATTGACCTCTCCAGACAGAATACTTAAGCCATCTTTCAATTTTGCAAAAGCTTTTCTTCTTTTGATTATATTTCTATCAAGAATGTGAAGTTAGATATTATTTTTTCCTCTACTTGATGATCACCAGATAAGCACCTTACAGAAGAGGCCTATTCACTGAATGGGCGTTACTTCACTCAAAGTGAGTTCCTGAATAGATCTTGGCCTAAAGGAGCCAAGGTCCCCTATTGCATCCTGGGTTATCTCCAGTCATCCTGATGAAAGTCTGGTCACTGGATTCAGATGACTCTAGAGGAGAAGTGAGGCTGGTGACCTTGTACAGCCCTCCCACACTCAAAACCAGCATTTGAGCCACCAGTTAGAAATAGTCTAAACACAATGTCATTCTAAGCACACTTCTTCAACTTTCACAGCAGTCTGTTATCATCACCAGAGAAGCATAAGAAGGACACACAGAACTGGGGAACATTCTTTTCTTTGTTTCATACATTATTATGGCTAAAGAATTACTAATTGGTCAGTCTAATGGAGACAAGCCCTAGTAAGGCTGATCCTGGGGAAGTAGACCCACATTGTTGCTGGAACCACAACTCAAGCCTTGCCAGCTTGAGAGAAATTTAACTTTGCCCAAATGTAGCAATTGAGTACCCAAGATTATGTCTAAATCATGATGAGGAATGAGAGGAAGATTTTGCGGATGGAGTAATGTTCACTTCACAATGAATGCTGCCTTCTTTAGGCTGTGCCACACCTATAAAGTCTAAATGGTGCAGATCAGAATGGATAGCAGGAGGAAAAGTGTTCTGCATCTACCCTGCTGATGTCCCTTCTCGTAGCTCCCCAGTCTGGACTCAGGATACTCTAACATTTCTGTACAAGGTAATTCCTACAAAATGATCTCTTCCAACCTTAAAACAGGGCACTCATTCATTCTTCCATTCCTTCAAAATATTAAGTGTTTGTACTTTGAAGTTTGGAGAAAAGTGTCAGACCACACAACCTTTTACCTTGGTATAGGCCCCCTCTGTGAGTCATCACCAATCTTCTCACAGAGAACAGCAAGATTCTCAGACTTCTCTGAAGAAAGTCTGGATTCTCATGCGTTGATTTGTGCCTGACCAGTCAATCAACCTATCAACAAATACTTATTGTCTATTGTGATGGATGCTGGGGATACTGAGGCAAAAATGAGGCAGTCCCTGCCCTCATTGAGTTTACGTTCTCTAGAAGGTCCTAACAGGTATAACCCTTACCTAAGAACCTTCTCTCTCTCTGTCTCTGTCTCTGTCTCTGTCTCTGTCTCTGTTTCTCTCTCTCTCTCTCTCTCTCTCTCTCTCTCTCTCTCTCTCTCTCTCTCTCTCTCTCTCTCTCTGTCTCTCTCTCTCTCTGTCTCTCTGTCTCTCTCTGTCTCTCTCTCTCTCTCTCTCTCTGTCTCTCTCTCTCTCTCTCTCTCTCTCTCACACACACACACACACACACACACACACACACACACACTTGTTCTTTGCATATCCACATCCTTCAAAACATGTATGAATCCCTACTTCTCCTATCAAAATTTTCTGATTATTTCATCCCACAGTGGATTTTTCTTCCTTTAAACAGACGATATTTATCATGTGTACCATTCTCTGTACATTGATCATAGAGTCAATGGAATTATAATTTAACTCTCAGCTAATTGTCTAGCTTTCCTGGTATCTGGAACATCTCTTTCAAAAGAGAAATCTAGTCAGTTGTTTAGGGTTAGAACTAACTATTACACTCTTTGCACCTCTCTGTGTAATTAGCACAGGGTTGTGTCAGCCATAACAAATACAGAAAGATTCAATGGAAAGAATGAAGAAATTGACATTATCCTTCTTTTAAACCCCTTCTTATTCAAAATAATTATTAAGTGCAAAAAGCTGACAATGACAGGCAGTTAGATTGCACAGTGGATAGCATTGAATTTAAAGTCAAGAAGTCCTGATTTCAAATTTTACTTCAGACACAGTATGATCCTGGGCAAATAACTTAACCTTTCTCATCCTCAGTTTCCATATCTGTAAATTTGAAGTAATAATTGTATCTGCCTTGCTATGCAGGTCATATAAGATAATAGATGTAAAGTGTTCTGTACTTATGTAAGAGCTATATTAATATTACACATGATTAAAGTTATTAAATTCACAGAGCCCAATATATGTTCTAGCTCATCCCAAACCAGACCATGTTTCACAATTCATTAAGACATCCTTGCTTTGCCTACAAATTTGCATCACACGCAATACTCCACTCAGTCTCTTACTCTGGAAACCATAGTCAAATTAATACTACCATTGCTTTTGGAAAGGGTATAATAATTTCCTTCCCTTATAGTTTCATTCATCATCCTGTTTACTTCTCAAAACTCCATTCTCTAGCTCATATATTTCTACATGTTTTCTCTTATATTCACTGAAAGAACAAATGGTATTCCTTCTTAATTTGAATCCCCACTGCTAAACACAGTATTTGGTAAATGGTAAGTGCTCGATGAATGTCGTTTTTTTTCATTCTTAGCATCTAGGATTTGTACAATGATCAGGCACATGCTAATTTCACAGGTTTAGACTCCTAAAAATGCAAACAGGGACACACTAACTACAAAATTTTATTTAGAAAACAGTCTCTATTTGAAATTTACTGACTTAGGCAGACATTGAGGCAAATGGAGATGAAAGATTACTGTATTTGAAAACCAGAGAATCTAGCACACTGAGAATCATGCTGTTTCTTTAGGTCAAGAATGTGTTTTGAGAAGTCTCCTTATGAATGTCAGTAGGGAAATCTCATGAAAATCTCAGTTTCATTGAATCATCCAACCTCAGGGTTGATGAAGACCTCAGAGGCCATCTAATCCAATTAAGAAATAAACAAGAACTTCCTCTAGGCTACAAACATTCTTCACTGGAAGACCTCCATGTTGACTCCAACTCCAAATTCAGTCATTTACATGTTTGAACAAGCTCTAATGGCTTGGATTTTTTCATTTCTGATAATCATGTTGATGATGATAATGGTGGCCATGTTTATGTTTATCCTTATATTGGCTAGAGTTTGCCTCTCTGAAACTTGCACATATTGTTCCCAGTTCTTCCCTTTGTGATCTGACCATAAGAAATCTGTTTATCTATGAAACTTTTATATTTCTTAAGAAGAAAAGGCTATCAGTGAAAGCTTCCTAGGGAATCTAGGGCAATTATCACTTTCTGTGTGCTTTCTCTGTTGTCGTTATTGTTTTTTTCCCTTGTAGATAGGAAGTAGAAAGAGGGAGAAAACATGGTAACTCCAGTTCATTCTCCATTCCTTTAACTAATGCATGAGCTCCTCAAGCTCAAGAGTTTTAGCTAGTGCATGCCATCATGGGAAGGGAGGGGGAGGGAGGAGGAGAACAATTTAAAACTTATGGAAGTAATTGTTGAAAACTGAAAACAAATTAATTAATTATTAACAAAAAAACCCAGAATGTAGAATACCCAAATGAACAAGTGAAGAAATAGATGATTTAAGTAATCCAATTTAGAAAAATAAATTAAACAAATAACAGATGAACTCACAAAGGAAAAAAACCTCTAGGATCAGTTGGAATCACAAGTGGATTCTACCAATTAATTCTGATACTACATAAACTGTTTTCAATAATAATAATAAAGACATCAAAAAAAGATTTCTTAGCTAGGATGCTTTCATATCTTGAACTTCATTTTATCCCTCATAACCTGAAGTATAAGTTCTTCTCAGAGAAAGTGTTCAGTGAAGACTGTGCCTTTGGTTTGACATCAGAAAAAAGTATACTGATTGAATTGTTATAGCAATTAATTTGAATATGTATAAAGTTTTTGGGTACACTACTTGCAACCAGCACTGGATAAATTTGTTGTGTGAATATGATATTGTGTGATTGCTTGTGATCTCATTAATATGTAGTCTCTATAGGTGCCAGTCACAGTTCATTTGTCTTTTATTCTGTGCAATTCCTGTCCATTTTTCTCAAAAATCCTCCCAGAAAAATGTCATTTTTTCCCAGCTGCTGGGCTTAACTTGAATTCCAGGGATCATCATGGCCCCAAACCAGGCACCTCCTAATTCCCCACCTTGGAGCTTCCTTTTGTTGTCTTTCTCCATTAGATTGTAGGCTCCTAAAGGAAAGAAAACAGGGGATGTCTCTTTCTTACTGGTATCCCCAGCCTTTAATGCTATGTCTGTCATATAGTAGGTACTTAAAAATGTTTATTGAATTGAATAGAAATGCATAGTTAGGGAGGTAGTGTGTTCTCCATCACTAGAGGTCTTGAAGTAAAGCATGGGTGATGCTATTTAAGTATGATTAGAATGGCATTTGTAACAGCTCATACTTACTTAGGACTTTAAAGTATACAAAGGGCTTTCTATAAATAATTTCACTTAATGATGGAATAAAGAGAATTCTTCTTAAGGTATGGATTATATTAGATACTCTTTGAGGGACTTCGCAGTTCTGAAATTCTGTAGTTCTGCTTTCTCTTAGAGTCTAGCTTTTCCTCCTTTAGGATCTTAGAGGTGCCAATAGAACACTCAAATTGATCATCTCTCAATCTCACTACATAATAGAAGCACTTCTTGCACTATCGTTGATAATATCCTTAACTGGACATTATTTCTATCCCCTTTTGGGCCTCAACTTTGACATCTTAAAAACTATGGGGTTGGGCTAGGTGATGTCTAAGGTTTTTTTGAGCTCTAAATCTAGGAACTAATCAGCTACGAACAACTGTCAACTCAGTTACAACAGTTTACATCACAAATGAAGAAAGAATCTAATCATAAGTCAGTCAACCAAAGTTAAATCTTTTTTTTCCTTTTAGCTTTGTTTTTTTAGGGAGAAAAAACTTAGCCTAATCTTGACTCAATTTCATCCACTTCTCCCTTCAGAGACTCATGTGACCAATCTTTACTCCCCAAACTGGCATCCAAAGATACTAAATGGATTTGTCACTGTCTCTCCAAAGAGGAAATTCTATTTCAAATTCATCCTTAGCCCAGAGCAGCTAAGTTAGTTTTATCAGTCATCAGCAAAGACCTTACATTAAATGTTTTATGCATTTTCAGCTCCAACCCTAAAGGGGATTATTCAGGACTTAATAGAAACCATCACACCACTGAAATCACAGCACACATTGACCTTATTGGCTTGACAAAGGCCCACATCTGAGCTCTCAAGGCAGCCACCTTGAAAATGTTTATTTGGTTTCACAGGCACTGTGAGGAATGTAGTGGTAAAATATGGAGCAAGCCAGTGGGGAAATTACCAATGGGCATGTGTTACCCTCAGAATATGTGACCTAGATCTAAGAACCGGGAATAAGCATTGCCACAGTGGGAAAGAGACAATTCCAAGACAATTGCTCAAGGCAGCCTCCCCTTAAATGGGAAAAGTTTCAGATAACTTTGGTTTACAATCAGTCAATAAGCATTTCCCTTGCTGCAAAGTCATCCCCTTGAATGAAGAACCTTCTTGTCTGAAGCTCTTGCCATCTGGAACAGCCTTCAGGTATCTATTTTTATCAACCTGATCTCATTTTTCATCTTATCTTAAAATGTAGTTGCTCTCCCCTGGTCCATGACTCCTCAATCCTCTTTTCCTTCTGTTTCTGGCATTAGAAAGGGCTTTAATTTGCTCAGCATAAAAGACTTTTTCATCACTTTATTTTTTATGAAATTTGAATGTGAATTATTTATTTCTCGACAAGTAAGTTCCAGGGATGAATCAGCAGAGTCTTGGTCAGGTGTCCTGAAAATCTGAAGCCTTAAGTTGGGAAAAATGCTGTGATTTACTGTGCTCAGTCAAGCTTCTTGACATAACCTGACTCAAGACAAGTCTATCAAACGTGGTCTTATATTCTTCTCTTAAAGATCTTGTTGGATTTGCCATGGTTAGCTGTGAAAATAAACACACAAATAATCCTACCCCATCCCAGTGGAAGGAAAAAAAGGGTGGTGGGAGTCATATAATGACTTGGATAAATCCTCAGTGAGTATCTATTAATCAATCAGCAAACATTATTAAGCACCTACTATGTGCTGCCTACTCTTCTAGGATCTGGGGATACAAATACAGAAAAGAAACAGTTCTGTTGCTGCAAGGTGTTTACATTCCATCAATGTAGACACACAGGGAGCATTCAATAAAAGATTACAAAATGTAAGCCAAATAAACAAAAGATATTGAGGGGCACTATCAGCTGCAGGGCTTAGGAAAAGTTTTATACAGAAGGTGACACTTGAGCAGAGCCTTGAAGAGGATCAAGGATCCTAAAAGTTGGGGTGAAGAGGGAGGGCATTCCAGTCATCAGGGATAGGTCTTTGTAAAGACATGGAGATTGGACATAGGATGTGTTGTCTGAAGACCAGCAAGAGGGCCACTTTGGCTGGACTAAAGCATGCATGAAGAGGGGCATCCTAGACTAAATCTGGAAAGGAAAGTTGGAGCAGAGCTATGAAGGGCTTTCAATGTCCAACAGGCAATATACAAAAAGTCCAACCCTAGATCAGAAGGAATTCCAGGGACCATCAAGGAGTACAGTGGAAAAAGTTCTGGCTCTGCAGGCTGAGGAACTGGGTTCAAAGCCAGCCTCTATCACTTGCTACCACTTCAACCTTCAGCAAGTTGCTTACCCAGCTAAGAGCTGTCACTTGCTCATTTGGACTAGATGGTTTTGGAGGTCCTTTCTATTTCTAGGTTCATTTTCTTATGATCTCATATCTCTGTATCTCATCTACAAGAAGAGCATGAGGCATTATATAAAGTATCTATACCTATAGCAATTCTGTGTACCATAAGACTTAGATAAAAAAGATATTTACCACATATAATAAGATCTAACAATATCCAGTATGTGTATATTGCTTTAAAAATTTCCAAGCACTGTATCCATGTCATGTATTTGGGGTAGGTGTTCTTATCCCCATTTAATAGATGAGAAAACTAAATCAGACAGAGTTAAGTGATTTCTCCAGGGTCACATACCTAGCAAATGCCTAAGACAAGAATTGAACACAGGTCTCCCTGACTCTCAAGTCTTGTGCCCTATTCACTAGAGGAAGAGGGAAGGGAATTATATAAAAGTGCCTTTTAATTGTTTTCTCAAAAAGAAAATTCCACTTCAAGTCTGAGACCATATATCAATACTTCAAAAATACTTGAGTGCTCCATTATTCCAACTCTCTATGATTTCAGTATTTTGGAGGGGGATGTCTCAACACAACTGTCACAGGGTTTGTTTGGTTGTTGGGTTATAGTTGGATTTATCTGATATACCAGCCCTAGAGAAACCTACTATAGTCTCATGCAAAGTCATGAACCATTAGTATTGTATAAAGTTTTGCTACTGGTCTTTGATGGAGAAGCATACAGTAGGGTTTTTTCCACTGAATTTTAACACAATAAAGAGTGAATAGAGATAGTGCAGCCTAATGGGTAGAGTTCTGGTCTTGGACTCAGAAACTTATGTTCAAGCCCTGCCTATGACTCCTAGGTATGAACCACAAGTCACACTACTTGCGTGACCCTGGATGAATCACTTCACCCTTCTGAACTTCAGGCAACTCCCTAGAACTTATCCTTTAAGTTATAGCTGTGTTGGACAGAAGCAGCTCCTGTACCAGGAAAAACCAGATCCTTGTCCTATTTGGGAAACAGATAATAAGTGTTCTTCTGGGTTTATCTTTCAAATAAGTCAAAGTGTATGTCTGCACTGCCCATATCCATCAGACACTTAGTTAACTCCTTGCTTTTCTATGATTGAATAGATATTTGCATATCTGTTGGGAAAATAGTCACAGAAGAAGACTTGCTTGGTCACTTAATATTTCTAGAGATGTAGAAGGCATTGTGAATTAAGTGCCAACCTTGGAATCAAGCAAACTTGGATTCAGCTCCCCATCCTGTTTATGCAGACATTTACTAACTGTATGACTCAGAAAGTCCCTTAAGCTCCCTGAACGTCAGGTTTTCATTTATAAAATGAGGATAATAATAGCATCCATTTCATAATTGTTGATTTTTCAAGTGAGACAATGTATGTAGTTTGTCCTAAATTTTCAAGCACGTTTGTAGGCTCTCGCTAAGGGAGGAAACATAGTAATATTGAATACCATGGAATCTGAAGTCAGAGGGCTGGAGATTCAAATTCTAGCTGCTGTGTGACCCTCAACAAGTCACAATCTCTCCTTATATATAAATGGTCAAAAGATATGAAGAGTCAATTTCCAAAGGAAGAAACTGAAGCTGCCAACAAACTTATGAAAAAAAACACCAAATCACTAATAATTAGAGAAATGGTGAATAAAGGAACTTAGTCTCACTCCTGTCTGATTGGCAATTGCTGTGGTTCTTTCATTTTTGCTTGTATCTGACTCTCCGTGACCCCATTTGGGATTTTCTTGGCAAAGATATTGGAGTGGTTCGCCATTTCTTTCTCCAATTCATTTCAGAGATCAGCAAACTGAGGCAAACAAGGTTAAGTGACTTGCCCAGAGTCACATAGCTATTAAGTGTCTGAGGCTGGACTGAAGAAGATGAGTCTTCCTGACTCTATATGTGGCACTCTATATACTGTACCATCTATGTTCCTTGCCAGATTGGCAAAAAATAACCAAAAAAAAGAAGAAGAAGAAAAGACAAATATTGTAGAAGCTTCAGTAAAGGAAGTATATTGAGGCATTGGTAACAATATTCCCAATACACAGAGTATTCTCCAGACTTAGCTCCTCCTGTTATTCCTCCAAGTCTCAGGTAAATCCCAGCCTTCCATCAGAAGTCCTTTCCAGTCCTCCTTAATCTTGGTGCCTTCCCTTTCAGATGATACCTATCTGTTATTATAATATCAGCAAGGACCCTGACATACCCAGGAAGGCCTGCTATACAGGTTCTTAGATCTACTTTTTTAAAAGGAAAGTACCTATTGAGGGGTCAACATTCACTTTAATCAAGCACATGTATCATTCATTTAGTTCAGGGGGGTAAGTCAACACCTTGAACTTCAGAGAAAATAGAAACAGAGAAACAAAGTTCAACAGACAGGGCTTTGAACTCTCTGATTGTAAACAATACATATATCACATATCAACAGACAGATCCAACTCTCTGATCATACATACATAGGTACCAGAGAGAGAAACATCAACATCTGGATTTTCAAAGCCAGGCAGCTTCTTAGCAGCTTCCCAGAGTCTCATCAGGCACACAAACCTTCTTCCAAAAACTAAGCCCCAAAGTAAAACCTCACCTCAGAGTATATATACATATATACATGCATATATGTATATGTATGTATGTGTATATATGTATATGTATATATATTATATATGTATGTATGTGTATGTATATACACTTTTCAGGGCCAGAGGGCCTCACAACCCTTGAGAACCAGAGCCTCATTAGAAACTAACAAAAAGTGTGAGCCTTCCCACAAAAAAAACCTCCCCCAATCAAGGTTTCCTTAATGGACAGGTCCATTAATGGATGAGGAAGACCTTTAACTCTCATTAGCATTACAGTTACTAGGGCTTATTTCCTTCTTTCCATCCATTCCTTCTCTGTCTTCCTTCCTTCCTTCCTTCCTTCCTTCCTTCCTTCCTTCCTTCCTTCCTTCCTTCCTTCCTTCCTTCCTTCTTTCCTGCTTTCCCATATGGCAGGTTGGGGAGGTGGCAGAAGGGAAGAAGAGAGTAGCAAAGAAAAAAGAAAAAGAACAGAAAAAGAAATAAAACTAAGCAACTTCAGCACGTTTTTCATGCTAAACAGAGGACAAAAAGAAGCACAGTCAAGCAGGACAGCATTGCAAGCTGCAGGCGAAATTTTTTATATCCTTACAAATGCATGTAGCAAATTATAGTGCTTTACAGCATCAGTTTCTTTTTATTTTTCTAATTATAATGTATCTTTTAAAAAATTTCATCAAATAATTATATGTAAAAATTAATATTCAGGTATTTTTTTTTTAATTTCCAGTTTCGAAATCTCTCCCTCCATCCTACTCCTCTCCTTCCCTGAGAAGGCAGGTAGTTGATATCGATAATCACATATGAAGTGACAAAAACATATATCCTTATCAAACATGTTGCAAAAAAAGGTAAACAAAGAAAAATGAGGAAAGCATAGAAAATATGGTTTAGTCTGCATTTAGAGTTAGTTCCTCAGCTCTCCATCTGAAGGTGGACCGCATTTTACATTTATGTGTCCTTGGAATTGTCTTGGATTATTGTCTTGATCAGAACAGCTAAGTTCTTTCACAGTTGATCATTACTATAATATTGTTGTAATTGTGGACAATAATTTCCTGTTTCTGTTCAATTTGCATTAATTCATATAAATCTTCTCAGTTTTTTTTTCTGAGACCATCTTGTCCATAATTTCTTATAGTAAAATAGCATTCCATCAGAATCATGTACCACAACTAATTCAGTCATTCCACAATGGATGGGCATCCACTTGATTTCCAATTACTTGTCATCACAATAAAAAGAGCTATTATAAATATTTTGTATAAATAGAAGTGCTTTTTCCCCTTTTTTCATCTCTTTATGATACAGGCCTAGTAGTGGTATTGCTGAGTTAAACGGCATGGCAGTTGGGGGCATAGTTCCAAACTGTTCTCCAGAAAGATCAGCTCTCTATCCACAATTAATAAGCATCCTAATTTTCTCACATCTCCTCTAGTATTTGTCATTTTCCTTTTCTTTAATTTTAGTCAATCTAATTAGTATGACATAGCACCTCAGAGTTATTCTGATCTACATTTCTTTAATCAGTAGTGATACAGAACTTTTTATTTTCATGTGACTATCAATCGCTTTTATTTCTTCTTCTAAAAAGTACCTGTTCAGATGTTTGGACCATTTATGAAATGGGGGATGGTTGTTATTCTTATAAATTTGGCTCAGTTCTCCTTATAGTAGAGACATGAGGCTTCTATCAGAGAAACTTTATATAGATATATATAGATATAGATATAGATACATGTGTGTGTGGATATGTGTGTATGCATATAATATATACACACAAACACACACACATATGTATGTATATACATATATATGTATATATTATTTTTATTACTAAAATTCATAAAAACAACAAGAAATGGAAAGAAAAATTATAAATTTAAATAATGAAATTCAAATAACTAAGAAAAGAAAAAAGGGCATGTCATGTGTACAGCAAAATGTAAGAGAGGATTCAAAATATATAGCAATAAATTTCTATTTCAAGTAAGCCTATATAATAAAAACATGTTGTGTTGAGAGTTGTCCGTCCTTTCTTTGCTTCCTTGAAAGTTTTCTTTTGTTCTCTGCTGTGCACTTTTTGCTTTGTTCATCTTGCCCCTTCTGACCACTCCCAAAAAGGTTACAATTACTTGTGGAGATATATATATATATATATATATATATATGTATATATATACACATATTCATGTACATATATACATATAGATACATATACAGACATATACTTTCCCTAACAAATTCTACTTCTTATCTTTGTTTTCATATTTGTGCATATCGTTTATTTACTATCCTTCCCAAATCCTCTTCTTTCTTTCTACCCCCTACCTTGCCCTCCTATTACTCAGCCTACCCCCTCTCCAAAGATCCCTCCCTTATGCTTCCATTCCCATAAATTAAAGAGAAAAGCTTGCTATACCTTCTCCCTCAGCTTGATGTTTTCCTTTTAATTTTGACTATATTAGTATTATTTGTGCAAATGCTTTTTAATTTCAAGTAATCAAAATTATCCATTTTACGTCTCGTTATTTTCTTTATCTCTTATTTGGTCATAAACTCTTTTGCAATCAATAGACTTGATAGGTACATTTTTCTATATTCTCCTAATTTACTTATGATAAAACCTTTTATGTTTAAATGGTTTATGTATTTGGATCTCATGTTGGTATATGACATGAGATGTTGGTTTATACCTAGTTTCTATCGAACTGCATTCCAGTTTTCCTATCATTTGTTTTTTTGTCAAATGGTGAGTTCTTACCAAAAAAGCTTGGATCTTTGGATTTACAAACACAAGATTACTATGGTCATATACTATCCTGTCTTGTGTTCCTAATTCATTCCACTGATTCACCACTCTATTTCTTAGTCAGTACCAGGTTGTTTTGATGATTACCACTTTGTAATAGAATTTGAAATCAGGATCTCCTAGGCCACCTCCCTTCACATTTTTTTAATTGATTCCCTTTATATTCTTGACATTTTATTCTTCCAGAAGAACTTCATTACTATTTTTCTACCTCTATAAAATAATTGCTTTTTTCAATGGAGGGGAAAAGTGAGGAGGTGAGAGGGAAAAGAGAAGCTTACTCTCATCACACTTGTCTTAAGGAAGGAATAACATGCACACTCAATTTGGCATGAAAATCTATTTTATACTACAGGAAAGTAGGGGAGAAAGGGATAAGTGGGGTGGGAGGAAGACATAAGGATGGGCAAATGGGAGGAGGGAGTAATTAGAAGTAAACACTTTTGGGGATGGGCAAGATCAAAAGAGAGGATAGAATAAATGGGAGGCAGGATAGAATGGAGGGAAATATGGTTAGTCTTACACAATATGACTATTATGGAAGTCTTTTGCAAATATATATATATATATATATATATATATATATATATATATATATATATATATATATATATATATATATATATAGTCTATAGTGGGGAGGGAGGAAGGGAGAGAAGTTGGAACTCAAAGTTTTAGGAACGAATGTTGAAAATTGTTTTTGCATGCAACTGGGAAATAAGAAATACAGGTAATGGGGTATAGAAATCTATCTTGCCCTACAAGAAAAGAGAGAAGATGGGGATAAGGGAATGGAGGGGTGTGATAGAAGGGAGAGCAGATGGGGGGAAGGGGTAATCAGAATACATGGCATTTTGGGGTGGGAAGAGGGGAGAGATGGGGAGAAAATTTGGAACTCAAAAGTTTGTGGAAATGAATGTTGAAAACTAAAAATCAATAAATAAACATTAATAAAATAAAATAATTGCTTGGTAGTTTTTAATTGTGTTTCTATAGTGTCTGGATGTGTCTTGGCAGGTAGACTGCCAAGTACTTTATATTGGCTACAGTTATTTTAAATGGAATTTCTTTTCCTGTCTCTTCCTGCTGGACTTTGTTGATGGTATATAGAAGCTGATGATTTATGTGGGTTTATTTCATATCCTGTAATGGCTAAAATTCTAATTGTTTCAACTAGTTTTTAATTGATTCTCTAGGGTTTATGTATACCTTCATATCACATACAATAATTGATAATTCTGTTTCTTCATGGTCTGTTTTTATTCCTTCAATTTCTTTTGCTTGTCTTATTGCCATAGCTAGCATTTCCAGTACAATACTGAATAATAGTCATCATACTGAACATTCCTGGTTCACATCCTGATCTTATTGGAAAGGCTTCAAGTTCATCCCCATTACCAGTAATGCTTGTTCTTCATTTTAGGTGGATACTGTTTACCATTTTTAAAAGGGCTCCATTTCTAGGGGTTTTAATAGGAATGGGTATTGTATTTTGTCAAAGGTTTTTTTTTTTCTGCTTCTATTGATATAATAATATGATTTCTTGTTTTTGGTATTGATATGGTGAATTATGTTGATAGTTTTCCTAATATTGAGTCTGTCCTCAAACTCTAGTATAAAATCCCATGTAGTCAGGATCTATAATATTTGTGATATGTTACTGTAATCTTCTTGCTAGTATCTTACTCAATTTTTTTGCATGAATATTCATTAAGGAGATTGCCTACAGTTTTTTTCCTCTGTTTTTGCTTTTCCTTAGGTATCAAAACCACTTCTTGTATCAAAAAAGGAACTTGGTAGTATTATTTCTTCACATTTTGTTTCAAGTTTTATATAGTAATTGGGATTATTTGTTCCTTACATATTTGATAGAATTCGTGTGTAAATCCATCTGTTTCTTTTTTCTTTCCCTTAGGAAGCTCATTCGTAGATTGTTTAATTTGTATTATTTTCTGAGATAGGTTGAAGTATTCTATTTTCTTTTCCATTAATCTGGACATTTTTTTCCCCTTTTCAATTAGATTTTTAGTTTTAATGACATATTCTTGGGCAAAATATCTCCTAATGATTGCTCTAATTTTCTGTTCATTGGTGGTACATTCACCCTTTTCATTTTAGGGACTGGTAATTTGGTTTTTTTTTGTTTGTTTGTTTTGTTTAATCAAATTAACCAATGACTTCTCAGTGTTATTGTTTTTTTTTTTAATTATTAATTTATTTTAAGTTTTCAACATTCATTTCCACAAAATTTTAAGTTCCAAATTTTCTCCTCATCTCTGCCCTTCCCCCACTCCAAAACACTGAGCATTCTGATTACCCCTTCCATCAAGCTGCCCTCCCTCCTAATATCCCTCCTTTCCCTTATCCCCATCTTCTCTTTTGTCCTATAAGGCAAGATAAATGTCTATACCCTATTACCTGTATTTCTTATTTCTCAGTTGTATGCAGGAACAATACTCAACATTTATTCCTAAACTTTGAGTTCCAATTTATCTTCCTTCCTCACTCCCTACCCATCCCCACTGAGAAGGCAAGCAATTCAATATAGGCTATATATGTGTAGTTTTGCAAATGACTTCCATAAGAGTCATGTTGTGTAAGACTAACTGTATTTCCCCCCAATCCTATCCTGTCACCCATTTCTTCTGTTCTCTCTTTTGATCTTGTCCCTCCCCAAGAATGTTTACTTCTAATTGCTCCCTCCTCCCATTTGCCCTCCCTTCCACCATCTCCCTCACCCTATTTATCCCTTTCTCCCCTACTTTCTTATGTTGTTAGATAGGTTTTCATACCAAATTTAGTATGCATTTTTTCCTTCCTTCCAGCCAAATGTGATGAGAGTAAGCTTCACTTTGTCCCTCTTACCTCCCCCGCCTTTTGCCTCCATTGAAAAGGCTTTTTCCTGCCTCTTTTATGAGTGCTAATTTGCCGCATTTCATCTCTCCCTTTCTCCTTCCAATACATAACTCTCTGACCCCTTAATTTTATTTTTTTAGATACAATTCCTTCCAATTGAACTCACTCTGTGATCTCTTTCTGTCTCTGTCTCTGTCTGTCTGTCTGTCTGTCTCTCTCTCTCTATATATATATATATATGTATGTATGTATATGTATATATATATATTTATGTATATATGTGTGTGTGTCTAGAATTCTACCAAGTACCCAGATACTGAGAAAAGTTTCAAGAGTTACAAATATTATCTTTCCATGTAGGAATGTAAACAGTTCAACTTTAGTAAGTCCCTTACGATTTATGTTTCTTGTTTATCTTCCAATGCTTCTCTTGATTCTTGTGTTTGAAAGTCAAATCTTCTTTTCAGCTCTGGTCTTTTTGGGGAATGCTTGAAATTCAAGAATGCTTGAAAGTCCTCTATTTCATTGAAAGACCATTTTTTCCACTAAAGTATTATACTCAGTTTTGCAGGGTAGGTGATTCTTGGTTTTAATCCTAGTCCTTTGACTTTTGGAATATCATATTCCAGTCCTTCTATCCCTTATATAGAAGCTGCTAGATCTTGTGGTATCCTGATTGTACTTTCCCAATACTGGAATTATTTCTTTCTACCTGCTTGCAATATTTTCTCCTTTCCTCATAAGTCTGGAATTTGGCTCATATGTTCCTAGGAGCTTCTGTTTTTCAGTCTCTTTCAGGAAGTAATCAGTGGATTCTTTCAATATTTATTTTGCCATCTGGTTCTAGAATATCAGGGCAGTTTTCCTTGATAATTGTATGAGGGATTATGTCTAGGGTCTTTTTCTGATCATGGCTTTCAGGTAGTCCTATAATTTTTAAATTTTCTCTCCTGGATCTATTTTCCAGGTCAGTTGTTTTTCCAATGAAGTATTTCACATTATCTTCCATTTTTCATTTTTTTGGTTTTGTTTTGTGATTTCTTGGTTTCTCATAAAGTCATTAGCCTCCATCTGTTCCATTCTAATTTTAAAGAACTATTTTCTTCAGTGAGCTTTTGAACCTCCTTTTCCACTTGGCTAATTCTGCTTTTTAAAACATTCTTCTCCTCATTGACTTTTTGAACCTCTTTTGTCAACTGAGTTAACCTATATTCAAAGGTGTTATTTTCTTCAGCATCTTTTTGGTTCTCCTTTAGCAAGTTGCTGACTCGCTTTTTATGATTTTCTTGCATCTCTCATTTCTCTTCCCAATTTTTCCTTCACCTCTCTTACTTGATTTTCAAAATCCTTTAGGAGCTCTTCCATGGCCTGAGACCATTAAATATTTATTTTGGATATTTGGGATACAGAAGCCTTGACTTTTATGTCTTTCCCTGCTGGTAAACATTGTTCTTCCTCATCTGAGAGGATGGGAGAAGATACCTGTTCACCAAGAAAGTAACCTTCTATAATCTCAATTTTTTCCCTTTCTTGGGCATTTTCCCAACCAGTTACTTGACTTTTGAGTTCTTTGTCAACAGTAGGGTATACTCTGGGGACCTGTAGGATCTCAGTTCTTCCACGGTGGCACAATCAAGCCTGTACACTGATCTGAGGGCAACGAGAAACTTTTGTGCCCAGAATCTGCAAGTAGTAGAATTTCCTTTCCACAATAGTCTCACCTCAAGTTCCACCATGCCAGCACTCAGGTCTGAGGTTTAGATCAGCTGCTCAGTTCCCCCAGGTGCTTTATGATGAGGCCTTCAAAAATGGATGTAGGCTGCTGCCTGCCATGGGAGTATCCACTTGCTGAGGCCCCTGCTGCAGCTGCCTGGGGCGAGAGCTATGAAAGGGGTCCTACTCCCTTCTCAGCCAGTTGGAAAAGCCCTCTCATTGACCTTTGGCACCTGTGGCTTGAGGGATCTGTGAACTGCAATTGCTGCCACTGAGGATTCCATCTCCGAGGCCTGCTCTGGTCCTCCTTCCTGCACCATGTGGTCAAGGGCTGGGCTCCATTCCACGTCCAGTGGGACAGACCTTTCCCATCAACCTTCCTGGTCACCCTGGACTGGAAGTCTCCTCCACTCCATCATTCTGTGGCTTCTGCTGCTCTAGAATTTGTTGAGAGTCATTCTTTACCGGTATTTTATGGGCTGTGGAGGACAAACTAGAGTATATGTGTCTTTCTACTATGTCATCTTGGCTCTGCCCCTGGGTTTTCTATTTTAATAAGGCATCTAATTTTATGCACTTTTCTTTACTTTCAATTTTACTAATCTCTCTTGGTTTTCAGGATTCCTTTTCTGGTATTTAACTGAAGATTTTTAATTTGTTATTTTTCTTGTCAGTAGCATTCCAATTAATTGATCTGTTTCTTTCTTTAAATTATGGATATAAACATTTAAAGATATAATTCCCCCCAACTACTCATTAAGCTGTATCCCATGCACTTTGATATCTTGTCTCATGATTGTCATTCTACATGATGAAATTATTTATTGCTTCTAGGATTTGTTCTTTTACCCACTCATTCTTTAAGATTATATTATTTCATTTCCAGTTATTTTAATAGAGGTTTCTATAGTTCTTACAGTCTGAAAAGAATATATTTGATATTTCTGCATTTTTGCATTTGGTTATAAGGTTTTCATGCTTAATGTGCTCAGTTTTTGTAAAGGTGTCATGTACAGCTCAGAAAAAGGTAAACTCATTTTCTATTTCCATTCAGTTTTCTCCAGAGCTCTATCTTCTCTAGCTTTTCTACAATTCAGTTCATCTCCTTAGCTTTTTTTAATTTATTTTATGTTAGATTTATCTAGCTTTGAGAGGGGAAAGTTGAGGTTTCCCCACTACTGTGGTTTTACTGTTTATTTATCATATAATTCATTTAACTTTTTCTTTAAGAATTTTAATGCTATGCCATTTGGTGCATTTATATTTAGTATTGATATTGCTTCATTGTCTATGTTACATTTTAGCAAGATGTACTTCCTCTGCTTATCCTTTTTAATTGGGCATATTTTTATGCTTTTGCTTTCTCCACAATATTAATTGCTACCACTGCCTGTTTTACTTCACCTGAAGAATAAGAGATACTGGTCCAACCCTTTATTTCAACTCTGTGTTTCAAGTGTGTGTGTGTGTGTGTGTGTGTGTGTGTGTGTGTGTGTGTATTTGTGTGTTTGTAAACATATTGTTGGATTCTGGTTTCTAATCCATTCTGCTATCTGTTTCTATTTAACGGGTGAGTTCATCCCATGCACATTCACAATTATGATTAATAACAATATATTTCCCTCCATCCTATTTTCTTCTGTTTCTTCTTCTCTCTTTTTATACTATTTCTCCTCTGAACACTGTTTTGTGTCTAACTGTTGCTTTTTATTATCCATTCTCCCTTTTACCATCCCTCCCCTTCTTTTATCCTTTTCACCTCAAATTCACTGTTGGATAAGACAGATTTCTATTACCAATTGAGAATACATATACATATAAACACACATATATAAATGCATGTGTGTATGTATGTTATAATTCTCTGTTTGAATTCTGTTATGAGTGAAGTTCAGGTGTTGCCTCACCTCACCAACATTTTTCCATCCACTTTAAAAGCTTTTCCTTGCATGTCTCTTTTATATGAGATTACTTTCCTCATTTTTCTCTCCCTTATCCTTTCTCCCAAGGCATCCCTCATTCTCATCCACTTATTTTTCTTTTCTTTTTGGAGGGGGGAGGTAAGGCAATTGGTGTTAAATGATTTACCCAAGATCACACAGCTAATAAATGGCAAGTGCCTGAGGCTGGATTTGAACTCAGGTCCTCCTGACTCCAGGGCCAGTGCTCTATTCACTGCACCATATGGCTGTCCCTCATCCACTTATTTTTCACCATCCCAACATAATTGGCTCACCTTCCCACCCTTTTTCTGTGTAGAATCTTTTTACTTGCCATAATAAAATTCTTAGAAATTATTCATATCATCTTCCCATGGTGAAATCAAAACAGTTTAAGCTTGAGTCCCTTATGATTATTTTTCATGCTTACCTTTTTATGCTTCTCTTGAATCCTGCGTTTGAAAATCAAATTTTCTATTGAGTTCTTATCTTTTCATTTCATCAGGAATTCTTCAAAGTCTTCTATTTCATTAAATATCCATTTTCCTCTGAAAAAAATATACTAATTTTGCCGGGTAGATTATTCTTTGTTGCGAACCCAGGTGTTTTGCCTCCTGGAATATCATATCCCAAGCCCTCTGCTCCATTTATTGGTAGCTGATAAATCTTGTGTGACCCTGTCTGTGTTTCCATGGTATTTGAATGGTTTCTTTCTAGCTGCTTGAAGTAGCTTCTTTTTGACCTGGGAGCTCTGGAACTGGGCATATTTCTGAATTTTTATTTTGGGGTCTCCTCTATGTAGTAATTGGTCATTTTTTAAATTTCTATTTTACCTTCTGGTTCTAGGGTATCAGGCAGTTTTCTTTGTAATTTCTTGAAATGTAATATCTGATACCTTGGGATTGCATTGAACACTGCACCTCAGAGACTTCTTGATTGGGACCAAAATGACACTGTTCTTCAGGGTTTCTGATCCTTTCTGACCAAAAGAGATACAGGCTCCTACAGGCTTTTGCTCCCTCTTGACCAAAAGCACTCCTCTCTGTCCTTGAACTAAGACCCAGATGTGGGTATAGGCCATATAGAGTTGCCAAACACTTGTGTCTGATCCTACTTCCAATGCTAACACAAGGGTTTTCTGTAATATCTTTCTGACCTTTGGCCCCCTGCTATCTCTAGCTCCAGAATTTCTGAAGTGGCTGCTGTTTCTGTCACTACAACCTAGTCTCACCACTGTCCAGAACAGCTTCAACCTCCATGTCTTAGATAATTCTTCTCAAACTCCCAAGTTGCCTTAGACTGGATGAAATTCCCACTATGACCTTTTGTTGGTTCTGTCACTCCAGAATTTGATTTGAGGAGTTCTTAAAAGTTCATTGGAAGGGAATGTTGGGAGAACTTGGCTAAGTGCTTCCTGTACTCCATTTTGACTCTGCCCTCAGAAAGTACAGTCCTCTTTTTCTATTCTACTGTGTATTTGGAAATGTCCACTTTGTGTAATGTTGAAGTTCAGAATTTAACAAAAAGATATTGCTTGTCTTCTCTAGTTTCCAGTTTCATTATCTATAAAATGACATGGTTGAAAGAGATGGCTTCTAAATTCACTCCCATCAGAAGTTGTGGGAAAATGAGGACATCAATGCATTGTTGGTGGAGTTGTGAACTGATCCAACCATTCTGCAGAGCAATTTGGAATTATGCACAAAGGGTAATCAAACTGTGTATGCTCTTTGATCCTAGCAATACCAATTTTAGGTCTGTATCCCAAGGATATAAAAGAAGGGAACAGGAGGACCTACACATAGAAAAATATTTAAAGCAGCTCCTTTTCTGGTGGCAAAGAATTTGAAATTGAGAGAGTGTCCATCAATTAAAGAATGGTTGAAAAATTTGTGACATACAAATGTAATAGAATACTATTGTGCTATAAGAGATGATGAGCACGTTATTTCATAAAAATCTGGAAAGTCTTACATAAACTGATTGCTGAGTGAAATGAGCAGAAACAGGAGAACATTGTACACAGCAACACCAACACTGCATGATGACCAGCTATGATAGATTTAGCTCTTCTCAGAAACTCAATGATCTAAGACACCTCCAAAAGACTCATGATGGAAAATGCTAGCCACATCCAGAGAAAGAATTATGGCATCTGAATGTCAATCAAAGCAAACTATTTGCTCTCTCTCTCTCTCTCTCTCTCTCTCTCTCTCTCTCTCTCTCTCTCTCTCTCTCTCTCTGTTTCTCCTATTCATTGTAAATTCTTCTTTACAACATGACTAATGTGAAAATATGTTTAAGAAGAATATGTATGTAGAGCCTTTACCATATTGTATACCATTTTGGGGAGGGAGGAAAGGAGGGAGGTGGAGAAAATTTTAAACTCAAAAGTTCATGGAAATTAATGTTGAAAATTAACAAGAAAGGCATTAATTTAAAGAAAAATAAAATGCTAATATAATTCCAGAGAAAGAACTGATGGAGTCCAAATGCAGATTGAAGCATTTTGTCTTCACTTTCTTTGTTTATTTGCATATTTCTTTTCCTTTTTGATCATTTTCTTCTTTCCCAGAATGACTAATGCAGAAATATGTTTAACATGATTGCACAGGTATAACATATCAGATTGCTTGTCATCTTGGTGAAAGGTGAGAGGAAGAAGGGAATGAGAAAAATTTGAAAGTCAAAATCTTATAAAGATTAATTTTGAAAGCTATCTTCATGTGTAATTGGAAAAAATATTATTTTCATAAAAAATAAATTCACTTTCATCTCTAAATCAATGATCTATGACCTTTCATCTTTTATTTTCCTAACTGCTCTTGTTTTCCTTTGAAGTTGACCAAATTTGGTGCTTTCCATCTTATCCTATATCCTACCTTCATATATGTTATTGCTGCTTTCTTGTTTTGTTCCAATAGAATGGTGTCAAAGATACACACCAAAAGATTGGGCAAAAAAGAAATTTGTAAGAATGAGAAGTTTCCAACATGTATGGTTTGACCCTATATCATAGAAGTGTAATCACAGATGAGGTTTAAATAAGAAATCAGCTCACTGGGTAGGTAGGTTTTTCCAAGCCCTCATAGCTCTAGTAAAATTCTACCTGCATAGGTCTTGCAAAGCAACATTATTTCTGCTGTAAAAACACCATGTGCATGTTCTAAGATGCAAGTCCTCTGTGTAAGATATTTTCACGCATACCCAAAGAACTGCTATTTCATCACTTCCATAGAGCAAAAACAAAAGGATCCAGGAGCAGAAAGATCAGACGTATTCTACTCCCCTCTAGCTTGCTTTCTCTGCCTGCTGTTGGGTCAGCTGCTAGCATGAGCAATAAGGATGTCCATGGGCAGGATTTCCTGCCTCACTGCCTGGATATCAGGGAAGCACAAATTCCAAACTGAAAAGAACATCAGAGTTCATTTTGTCTAACCACCTGACTCAATGAACAGTTGAGAAAACTAAGGTGAAGTGACTTACAGGAGTCAAGCAGCTACTGTCTTATTTGGGTTTTGAACCCATGTCTTCATGGCTCCAAGACCAGGGTCTTAGCCACTGTATCATGTCACTACGATTTATCAATCTTCTGCCTCATCTGCCTCATCCCTTCATATATATACCCTTAATGGTTGACTTAAGGTTACAAATTTGCCATTGCTTGAGTAGGTAAGAACTTTCCTTGCTGTGGTGAGAAATAAGGTATTATTTCATTTGATTTCCAAAGTCTTTTAACTCTCTTCTTTGAGAAGAAAAAAAGAAACTGGTGAGGTTTACCACAAAAAGTGCAGAACTAACAACTGGGAAAGACCTGGAATAGAATTCTACCTCTAACCTTCACTAGCAATGGAGCCAGGAACAAATTACTTCCCAACCCAGCTTTAGTGGATCACCTGTAGAAGAGTAGCAGGGCCCCATAGCTAGGGCACTGCGTATGAAATAGATTTTCTCACTTGGATTCACATCCTCCCTGTGATAGATCGTGGGCAAATGACTTAACCTCTCCCAACACTCACCGCCATTGGAATGTGAACTCCTTGAGAGCCATAATTATATCTGCCTCTCTCCTTATAGCCCTGGAGCTTGTCATAGAGTAAGCATTTCATTAATTTGGCAAAAACCTTTTTTTTCATTTATTCAACCTCAGTTTCCTCATTTGTAAAAAAAACCCAAAATAATAAAACCTAATACAGGACTTTTGTCAGCAACAAAAGATATAATGTATGAAAAGTACTTTGGAAATCTTAAATAGCATTATTATTATTATTATTAACAATAATAATCTGTAATATGGGGGTGATAACTCCTGCAATACAATGAAAGTCATGGATCACACATGAAGGGCAAAGAAGAGGTGACCAAGGGAGTGAGTAGGTGTCAACATATCACCGATGAAAAATGTACACCAAAGCTGAAGTAAATGAAATGCACAAAATAAGCATTGGTTAAAGTTATTTCTACTTTCAGTCACCAACATGGATTAAGAAGAATAAGCAAAAATTTTATGCTTATTATTCTTTTTCCCCATTTGGGGCTTCTAAGACACTAAGATGGTTTGTTGACAGGAGCCTGAGGACTGCTTTCTTTATGTCGCTATGTATATCTAGACCCATGTCCATTTCTGTACAAAAATGAAGGTAATGCCAAAATAAAAGCTATCAATAACTCTCACCTCCATATCTACTCAGTTTCCAAGTTTGGTCATTTCTATCTCCATAGCTTGTCTCCATTCCTGAAGCCAGCACCCTCATTAAGATTCTCATGACATCTCAGTGGGACTATTTCAGTGACCTCCTCATTGGTTTCCCTGACTCAGATCTCTTCTTTGTCTAAACCATCCCTCACAGTTTCCATTTTCCATAGTTCTGACCATGGCATGTCCCTGTTCAGTAAGTTCTACTGACTCCTAATTATCTCTAGTGTGAAATATAACTCCATCTATTTGGTATTTCAAGCCTGCAAAGCTTAGCTCCAACCTCCTTTGCCAGGCCTTACCACCCATTAGTCCCTTCTGTGTGATGTGGCCCAGCCAAGCTGACCTACTGGTTGATCTTCACAGATGTTCCTCCATCTCCTGCCTCTTCCCTAGCAGAGGCTCTCACTCAAACCTGGAATTCTCACCCATATCACCTTCACCTCTAAGAAAGCTCACTTAAATCACCACCTCTTACAAGAAGCCTCCTTTGATCCTCCCAGCTGCTAATGCCACCCCCAATCACAATCCAAATTAACTTGGATTTCTTTTGTATGCATTTTATTTTTGCTTATTTGTGTTCATATTATCTCTAGCAGGTTGGAAAGTATTTGTTTTTGTAGCTGCAGAAATACGTATCTTCAGAGAAAATGGGTACTTCAAAAAGGCTTGTTGATTGATTGATGCATCTCTACTTTGGTAAAACTTCTCATTCCATGTGTGGCACTGGGAGCAGTGCTCACGTGTTAAGCACACAGTATGCATTTAATAAATGCTAGCTGGCTTGACTTAATTTGGCTAAGGCTTCCTGGAAGGACTTCAGTGGCCACAGAATCACCTCTTCCTGATGTCAACTGAATGAAATAGAGTCTTGAATTAGATGTGTTTTGTGGGAGGTGTGGGGTGTTGCTGACAGTATTGATGGACATTAGTTCTCTTTCCAGCAAACTCAATACACAGATGGTGCCTCTTGACCTGCCCAGCTGAGTTCTTTGGGGAATTTCCATGAGCAGACATTCATCTGCCCCCTCCTCTTTATCACTGGTTTTAGATCTTTTGTTTTATGGTTCTTTCTTATCTCTTGTCTCTTTCTCTTCTTGAACTATAATATTTGTTGTAAGCAATGAAATGGATAAGATGTGCCAAGCCTTTTAAATGCAAAATATGAGGTTATACAGGGTTGCAATTGTATCTTAATGACTATCAAAGTTTGCCTTTAGAGAAATGGATTTCTGGGATGTATACCAAAGGGGAAAAGGCTTTCCAACAGCTCATTGTATATTATAAAACTCAATTCATCCTATATCTAGTAGAATGAGGGCTCCTTAAGGGCAGGAACTATGTTGATTCTCTTAAGATTGCTGGCACCCAGCACAGTCCCCTGCAAAGATTAAGTAGTTTTTAAATTAAGCAAAAATTGAATTCAATCTTTTTATAAATTATTCTCTTTGCATTTTTATATTTAATAAAATAATGACATAATGATGAAATTAGAGAAAATAAAGTACCAATAGTTAAGTCAATAAATATTTAGTAAGCATCTACTATGCCCCAGGCATTGTGCTAAGGGTTTTGGATACAAATAAAACAAAGAAAGATGGCCTCTGCCCACCAGGAGCTTACATTACAATGAGGGAGACAATATATAAAAAGACACTACAGAAGTCGTGGGGTAGGTATGGGGGGAGCCCCATAGGGGACCCAGCACTGGAACATACCTGATATTGCTGAAGTCAAATCCAAGCACAGCAGTTGATGGAAAATGAAACTGGCTGGAAAGTTCTGAGTATTCAGGAAAATGAAGGCTTTCAGAGGAATTTCTCTCTCTGTCTTGTAGCCCTCCAGTGAGAAGGGAGAGGCAACTGAGGATGTTGAGATGAATGTCCATAGTGATGAGATTTCAGGTGATGAGCCTATTTGAGAAGGAAGGATGTTCCTGGATTTGAAACCAAGCAGAGCAGCTGATGGAAAATAGAGTGTAGTGGAGAGCCAGCTTTAGAGTGAAGAACTAGGTTCAAATCCTACCACCTGACACATAAAGGCTCTGTGATCCTGGGCAAGTCCCTTAACATCCCTGTGCTCCTAGGTGATTCTCTAATCCTATAAGTGACACAGGACACAGGGATCTTCATTGGAAGAGAGAGTTTCTTCATTGGGAATTGCCTTCACCAATGAAGTCACAGGTTAGATGACTGAAAATAATGGATGTTCTATGTCCTTCTTAAACCTGGCTGCTCAGAATTAAGCCCAGTGAGAAAGGTGTGGCCTGCCCCAGAACCAAGTGCAGATAATCCCAGTGATTACCTTAGATGAGAATGAAATAGGAAAATGATCCAAAAGCTAATAGAGAGAGGAGTAATTTTCTTATGTAGGTCAAATGTGGAGTGTCATTGATGTCTATCCTGGCTATGTTGAGCCAAAATCAGCCTCTACCCATTGATTTAGAACTGAAAAGAACAAGAATACACCCTCTTACACATGCTAGTATCTTAAATATTAAAAGACAGTGATCATGCTTACCCACCCCTCTCTTAAATCAACTCTAGGATAATCATCTCCAGTTCCTTCAACTGATTCTCCAATAGCATGAACTCCAGGACCTTCCCTACCCTTCTTGCCATCCTCTGGACACTTTCCATCTGATCAGTAGCCTTCCAAACATGTATTGCTCCAATAATCCATTGGAATCCTGGTTCCATCAATCATAAATCACATTTATCATTAAATACTCATTATGCTAAGATACTTGTGCCAAGTGCTGAAGACACAAAGTCAAAAGCCAAAATAGTTTCTGCACATGGGGAACTTACATTCTAATGGAGAAAGCAACATGCATACATTTAGTATGTACCAAATGCATGTGATACATATGCAAGGTAACCTATGCGATAGTCATATTTTAGGTTACACCACACAGCACAGAGGGTAGATCATCAGTTTTTCAAGGCATTGGCATGAAATTTATATGCCTATCCTGGTCTTTTCTTCTTCTTCATGTGGCACATTCATATCTCTATCAGATATTCCCTTTTCCAGTACCCCATTTCACTGGGTCAGAGGATACAATGGCAGACCATGATCACGCTATTGCAGCAGTTCCCAGTGTTGCAAGTTGGGCCAGTTTTTAAGACTCGGTCACTTTTAACCCTTTATAACAGCATCAGGGAGTGGAGAAGACAATTCAACTCAAGGGGCAAACTTGGAAGTATATTTCTGGTTTTATTGCTTTTCTACAGCATTCAAATTAATAATGAATCAACAAGGGTAGATCCTAAGAAGCAAATGTCCAATTAGGAATTTAAATATAAAAATCAGAAAACTCTGTATGTCTCCAGAACAATGGCTCAAATCTAGTATGGTGAAATCTAGTAGAGATAAGCATAAAAGTTTTTAAAAATCAATTTCACAACTACAAGATGGTGTACCATGTTTTTGGGAAGATTTTTTGTTTTCTTTTTTGTTTGGTTTTGTGTTAGATAGATAGATAGATAGATAGATAGATAGATAGATAGATAGATAGATAGATAGATAGATGGATGGATGGATAAATAGATAGATCATATTAGGTCTTAGTAAACTGCAGGGCTGAAATGAATCACCAATGAACTAGGGCTATCAAGAAAAGTCCAATATCCTGGAATGAAAAAGTGAGGGTCAAGCTGGACTCTTCCCTGGTTAACCTATCACAGAATTATTGCCACATTTTTAGGGTGCCACATTTTAGAAAGACAGTGAGCTAGCAAGTATTCTATTGATATATATGGAGTAGATAGAGTAGCCAGGGATGCTTATCTTGGAGAAGACTTTGGTAGGAGAGAGGCATTAGAAGAGTGGTGAAGAGAATTATATTTGAGTATATGAAGGGATGCCATATGGTAAGAGTAGATAATCCTACTTGTTCTCTAAGGACAGAATAGAGAGATGAGGTTTGCAAAGAAATACATTTAGACTAGATTTAAGGCAAAATGCAAAACAACATCTCTACAAAAGGTAAGTGGCTTGCCTGAGGAAAGAGCAAGTTCTTCCTTCACCACAGCTTTTTAAGAAAAGGGTGGATGATTTCTTGTCGAGTATCTTCAAGAAGGCTGACTTTTTGAGGTATGGGTGAGACTAAAGATGGTATTTGAGGTCTCTTCCCAGGTAGATCTTGTGATTCCAGGGAGCGAGTTTTGATTTACAGGAACATCTCCATCACTATAGCCTCTGAAGATCATCAGTGTCTTCAAATGCCCCACTTGCACACTGACAAACTCTCAAATTCTTCATGTAGTCACAATTTCTTGTCATTATACCTCTCCCCCTGATTTCCAAGCCCAAAGTTTGTTCTTTATCCACACCATGACCATCCCTTGACACCTTCATCCTTTCCCAATCTATAACTCCTACATTAGCTATACTTTCCTTGTTTTCCATATTTGTAAGTTCAATTACATTGTCCTTTTCTCTTGAGCCCCTTGCTGCCTCATCTTCTTGTCAATTTTATCCCACCACACGTCAACCCTGAATTACACTTACCATCTGCTGTCTTTATTTCTACTTATGAGTTGCTAGAGTAAAGCTGGAGGAAATCATAACATGTACTAACTGGATCCATTACACATTCTCACTGCTTCTAAACAATCATTTTTCCACTTTCCCTACAGACTTAATATCCCATTCACTTCAGTCATTTTTCCAAACCTTTTCATCAAATCTCAAGTCTCTCATGCCTCCCCCTCACATTCTCAGCTGAAAATGTTTCCTCATTTCACTGAAAAAAATTAAGACATTTCTTTGAGACTGCCCTCTTCTCCTTTTATCCTTGCCTCATCTCCTTGATATCATCTCTCTCTATCTTTTCCACATCTGTCTCACATGAGGTAGTGCTTCTCCTTGTCTAGAAGTCACCAGCGACCCTGTTCCATTCCATCTTCCCCAGAAGATTGTCCTTTTGCCCATTCTCTCACTGGCCTTCAATTTCTCCGTGTCTACTGACAGCTTTCAGAGTATTTACAAGCATATCTCTCACTTCTCCATCTTCAGAAAGTCCTTGATCCATCCATCCCCTACAGCTATCACTCCATGTCTTTCTTCCCTTTCATAACTAAACTCCTTGAGAAGATTGTCTAAAACAGGTGCATCCGCTAACCTTTCTTCTCATTCACGCTTTAACTCCCTACAATCTGACTTCAAGTTTCATCATTCAAATGAAACTACTCTCTCCAAAGTTACTAATGATTTTCCTAGCTGCAAAATCCAGTGGCCTTTTCTCAGTCCCCAGCCTTCTTGGACTCTCGGCACACTTGGACACTTTTGAACACCTTCTTCTCTTCTAAACTCTATTCTCTCTAGGTTTTCAGGACAGTAATCTCTACCTGTCTGACTGCTTCTTCTCAGTCTCCTTTGCTAGATCTTAATCTAGTGGGTGTCCCACAGGCCTCTGCCCTGGCCCTTTATCTCTTCTACCTCAATACTATTTCACTTGGCCATTTCATCAATTCCCGTATATTCAATTATTATCTCTACAATTATGATTCTGAAATATACTTATCTAATCATAATCTCTCTGCTGACCTTCTGACCTGTATCTTCAATTGTCAATTGTATAAGTGGATGTCCCATATACATCTTAAAATTCCCATGTCCAAAAATTGAGTTAATGATCTCCCCCGTAAACCTTCCTCTCTTCCTAATATCCTTAATTATTATCAAGTTCACCACCACTCTTCCAGTCATCCAGACTCACCACCTACATTTTGTCCTCTGCTCCTCCCGCTTTTTAATACCCTATACCCAATCTGTTGAGAAATCCTGTTGATTTGGCTTTTGTAACATCTCTTAAATCTTTCCCTCATTTCTTCTGTTGGTACCACCACCCTGGAACAGGTTCTTAACACCTCGAGTGTGAACTATTGCAACAGACTACTGGCAAGCCTCCCTGCCTCTCCTTGAATCTAGTTCATGGTATACCAAGTAATTGCCCTAATGCACCAGTTTGACCCCATCACCCATACCACACACTTTGTTAATTTCAGTAGCTGCCTGTCACCTTCAGGATCAAATCTAAAATCCTTTGGTGTTCAGAGGCCTCCATAATCCCCACCTTGTCATTCTTATACTCTAAACCTTTCCCACCTCACTTGTTCTGTGATTCAGTGATGCTGCCTCCTTTGCCATTCCTTGCATCAGATGCTCCATCTCTGGACTTGAGACAATCTTGTTGGCTATCCCTCATACTCAGGACTGTCTTCCTTCTCATCTCCACCCTCTGACTTCTTCCAAGGCCATGCTACAATCCCATTTCTACAAGAAGCCTTCCCCAATCACTCTCAATTTTAGTGCCTTCTTTCTGTTCATTATCTCCAATTTGTCCTGTCTATATCTTGCATGTATATTTTCTCCCCCATCAGACATAGCTTTTTGAGAGCAGGGACCACCCTTTGCCTTAATGTCTATTTCAGGTGCTTAATATATAGTACCTATAACATATTTGGGTGCTTTATAAATGTTTATTCAGTGACTGAAGCCAAATGGAATCCTAGACCTAGGTGCTTTACTGGGTTGGCCTTTTCCCTATTCAAGAAGATTCAGTGATTTCCCAAAACAGTATAATCTATGTGGCCAACCCCACAAATAAAGAGTACTTTTCAAAATGGTCCAAAGTTGTGCAATTTTCCCTAACATGCAACTATATTCTAGATGTTCTTGGTGCATTTGATCAACAAACAAGGTGAATTCTTTACATTCCATTCCAAATTGTGATTTCCCAATAAATGACTTATTATTTCTAGTTCTACCACTAAGCCACTCAAGTGACCCAGGTCATGTCTTTAAGAGAGAGAACAAATGCTCTGAGATGGAATAAACAGGGCTGGGTACACATTTCTTCACTGAGAAACAGAATTGACTCTCTCAAGTACTGTATCAAAGCAGTAGCTCCCAAGTACAAGGCTCATCTTTGTGAACCAAGTGAATTGAAAACTTATCAAAGAATGGGACAAGCAGAATTCTAATTTGCAATTTTTCCCACACAAAACAGCAATGAGAGTAAGCAGTCCCAATTTTTCCCTCAAAGTCACCATGGAGGGGAGTGGGAGTCAGGAGATTTGACACTAGCCCCATGATAGAAACACTGAAAACCTGAGAAGACACAGTTGGAGAGGCTACCATCTGAGAAAGAACCAAGTTGGCACTGAGAGGTTAGCTTGGATTTTTTTTTTGCATCTGTTATATTTCAGTGTCTAAGTACAAAGTTCCAATTGCCTGATCTTGTTTATACCTTTAGATAAGAGTTGTATATACCATCCATGATCTGGTTAAATAAATATGCTATTTTATCTTCAATGCTGATCATTTCCCTCTCTGAAGAAACTCCTACAGCAGAGAGGGAGGTAATTTTGGTCAAATAAAACAATACCGTTTAAATGGCTTAAGAGTTATGATTTTTCTTTTGGCCTTGGTTTCCTCAAATATTAAATTTCTAATAACAACAGAACTTGCTATATAATAATGCATAGGGATGTTATGAATATTATGCATATAACAGCAGCACTTACTGTATAATAATACATAGGCATGTTGTGACAATTATGCATGTTAATTTCAGAGTTTTGAGTTTTTGAATGACTCATGATCTTTGAGATGTCATCATCATTGGGTATATTTCATTACTTTGATGGATGCCTGGCATGATCAAAGTGGGTACTTATTCTATTAGGGCAGATCACAACTCTGCCATGTCTTCTAAGTCTGGGTGATTCTTATCCATCTTCTTCCATGAAACTCTTCATGAGGTCCTGTACAAGATGAGACAGGTCTTCCTATAGGTCATTTTGGCATATCTGGGACACCAAGTCGATACTTAGCGTCTCTATCTCAGAACCAAAGTCTGTCACTCAGAAATCCAAAACTGAGAGTAGAAAGAGACTTCATTAGCCATCTGGCCCTAACCATTCCCAAGAAACACCCCTAGTAAGAAGCCATTCCATCTTGGCTTGAAACTCCATGAGGAGAAACTTGCCACTTTTCAAGACAACCCATTCCAATTTAGGACAGTTCAAATTAGGAGCAAGTTTCTGGTCTTTGGAATATCAACCCCCTTGCTATGGTTCTACCCACTGAAGTAAAATAAAACAAGTAGAATTCATCCTCCACATGACAGGCCTTCAAATATAGAAGAATAGGACTAATTCTGCCACTAGCAAGAGTCTTCTCTTTTAAAGGCTAAATATATATGGTTCTTTCAACCAATCTTCATATGGCATAAAGTGAGGACCCTTTAGCTCTCTGTTTACATTTCTCTGGATGTCACATGACAAGTCCCCTTCTTCTCCAAATGCCAGTGTCCTCCATGACATCCCTTATGCCATTTGTTATAAGTAGGTCATCCTTACACCTGAGAACACTCACTTAAGAGTGGAGCATCATCTGTTCAGAGCTACAAGTGGCTATTCCCCTCATTTTACAGATGAGGACAACAAGGCCCAGACTGGTAAGTGACTTATTGTTCAGATTCACTCAGCTAACAAATTTCTAAGCTGAAATTGGAACTTAGGTCTTCCTAACCACAAGTACAGTGTTTTATCTACTACACACCACAAATACATTTACTACCCTAAGAGTTACTTGGAGTTCAAAGTATTATAAGACTTGCAGTCATAAAGGTATTGCTGCAAGAATATTTTGGATGGTAAAAATGGATGGATGAGTTTTTGATTCTGTAAGATTTAATGACAACACTTTCTCAACAGATGGCAACTCACGTCTAAAAATTTTTGTGGGATCCCTTGACAGAAGAGGAAACCTAAAAAGGATCATTGATCTCATATTCTCCAAAAATACCTTAAATAACACAATAATTTATCTCTTGAGAAATCTCAGTAACAATATGCTTTCCAACCAATATGAGGCAGGCCCAGTAAAGGTATCACACTGCCTACAATTGTTTAGCCCAATGCTTTCCAAACATACTCAGTCTGAAATAGGCCAATAAATTTGGAAAATGTTAATACTTATTCCTTACTTTAACATCTATTTTTACATTTGGAACTAACTTTACAAACACCTACAACATCTTTTGCTATTATCATCTCTTTTATATTTTTTTCTAAAATCTGGACGTTGATTAACCCTTAACCTTTCAAGGTGACCAATGGAGGTTATCCATACAACCATCACTTGTTTTGCACAAAAGACTCCTTCAAAGAATCTGAGGCATTGGTCACTCTTTGGAATACTGAAGTCCTTCATACTCTTCATACATAGTGTTTAAGTATCTTGTCTGCTGCCTTCCAATTCTTCTTGAGCCTGCATTTCTTAATTCATATGACCCATCATCTTCACTTACTTGGACTATTACAATAGCTTCCTCATTTGTTGCCTTGCCTCCAGTTTCACTATTACCACCAATTCATCTTCCTAACAAAAATGATTTTGCTGAGACACAGATCTAATTATATGTTTCCCCTACTCAAGAATTATCCATAGCTGCAGGATAAAAGACAAGTTTCCCTTGAGTTCTTTGAAATGGGATGCAGTAGAACATGTTAGAGCTTACATTCAAAGTAACTGACCTGCCAGAGGGAAGAAAAAAACCTACTGCTGGATTCTGAAGTTTCAGCCCTGTACTGAAGCCCCATCCATAATAAATGACCTCAATATGGTCAAGGAGATGGATGAAATGCTTAGCCACACTGTATGACTAAAAAGAGATTATTCCTTCCTTCCCTCATGTGTCTATGTGTGTACATGCACATTTAAACACTTGGGATTGTTTACCACATGTTATAAATGGTTCTCAATTAGTCCTGTGATGACCATAATGCAGTTAGTATCCTTTGTAATTGGAAAGTAAGTAAGGAAGAGAAATAGTTTAACTCTGTGTTATGTTATTGGTCTGGTTGGAAGACATTACAAGGCTAATGAAAATCTGGTCCATGAAGGTTGGTTTACAAGGAATACTTCCCCTTTTGCTATTCTCTGTGGGTGGGCTTGGGACCACTGATGGTCAAAAAGCAGCCTCCAGGAGGTCTGTGGGTAGCTCTTATGTAATGAGCATGCTTTGGCAATGACAATGCCTAGGATTTGGATTTGGGAAGCAGGTGGTTGTTGTCATTTCCTCTCTGTTAAGAATTGATAATTTGCTTATGTGTTGCCTCATTACGAACTCAATAATAGACCACCATTTTTTTTCTACATTTAAAGTATTAACCATCAGAATACACTAAAATGGATACTCCAAAATAGCCCATAAGCTCATAAAAATGGGAAGTCAGTGACAGTCACAGAAACCGTGGAGTGATTGGTTTTATAGAACCATGATGTCATCCACTCCAATCAAATCAACCAAGCAAATAGGCATTTATTAAGGACCTATCAAGTGAAAGGAAGGAAAAGACACTGGAGACACAAAGATAAAAATGAAAAGTTCTCTGCCTCAAGGAGTTTTCAGTCTTCTTTTTTAAATATATTTTCCAAGTATTATTTATTTTTAACTTTCTTTTCTTTTAAAAATTTTTTGAATTTCAAATTCTCTCTTCCCCTCCCAACCCTTCCCCCATCCACTGGGAAGGCAATCAATGTGATATCCATTACAAGTGAGAAACCATTCAAAATATATTTCTATAATATCTATATTGTGAAAAAACAAGAAAAAAAGTGAGAAAATTATGCTTCAATTTTTCTCAGAGTTCATCAGTTCTCTCTCTGAAGGTAGACTGCATATTTTCATCATGAGTCCTTTGGAATTGCCTTCAATCATTTTATTTGTCTGAGTAGCTAAGTGTTTCACAGTTGATCATCATTACAACATTGTGCGCAATGTTCTCCTGGTTCTTCTCACTTTACTTTGTATCAATTCATTTAGTTCTTGCTGCTTTTTTTTCTGAAACCAATGCATTATCATTCCTTATAACATAAGAGTCCTCTATCACAATCATACGCAACTACTTTTCAACCATTCTCCAATTGATGATCATCCCTTTGATGTCCAATTCCTTTTCAGAGCTATTATAATTATTTTTTGCACGTGTAGGACCTTTACCATTTTCTTTGATCTTTTTTTGAAATATAGACCTAGAAGTGATATTGCTGGGTCAAAGGGAATGTCAAGTACATAACCCTTTGGGCATAGTACCAAATTGTTCTTCGGAATGGTTGGATAAAGTCACTATTTCGCCAACAGTTCATTAGTTTACCTATTTTTTTTTCCTTCTCCCATACAGAATTCATAATTCTGATATGTGGGAGGTAGTACCTAAGAGTCATTTTGATTTGCCTTCCACTAATTGATAGTGATTTGGAGCATTTTTTATATGACAATAGATGACTTTGTTTCATTCTTCTGAAACTGCCTTTTCATATCCTTTGACCATTTATCAATTGGGGAATGGCTCTTATTTTTATCAAGTTGGCTCAGTTCTATACTCAGTATATATTTGAAAAATATCCATGTTTATACCAGAGAAATTCTTTATCAGAGAAACTTGCTGTAAAAAATTTTGGTATTTCTTTAATATCTATGATGCAATTTGGTAAAATGTAATTTCCTTTAAATTTCCACTTTAATTAGACCTATTTTTGCTTTTTCTTTGCTGATATTATGAATGCTACACCTGCTTTTTGCTTGAGTTCAGCTGAATTAGATTCTGTTTCAATCCTTTATTTTAACTTTGTGCTTGTTTTTCTGTTTCAAGTGTGTCTCTTATAAATGACATAGTGTTAGATTCTGATTTCTGATCCAATCTACTATCTACTTCTGTTTGTTTTTTGCTTTTGTTTTTGTGAAGGTGGGGAGAGCTCAGTTCATTCACATTCACAGTAATGATTACTGTGTTTCCCTCCATCCCATTTTCTTCTGTTCCTCCTCCTGCCCTCCTCCTCCTCTCTCCTTCTTCCTCTCCCTCCCCCCCTCTCCTTCTCTTCCTCCCTCTCTCTCTATCTCTTTCTCTCTGCCCCCTTCTTCTTGCCGTAAAAGTTTATTTTGCTTCTAACCACTGCCTCTGTACTTCCTTTTATCACCCCTTCCCTTTCTCTTGTCCCATTCTCCTCTAATGATCCATTTAGATAAGTTACATTTCTATATACAATTGAGTATCTCTGTGTCTGTATGTATATAAATATATATGTGTGTATGTGTGTGTGTGTGTATTGGAATATTTCAATTCAGTATTAGAATGGTTTCTTTCTGGCTGCTTGAAGTATATTCTCTCTGACCTGGTAGCATGGAATTTGGCTATAATATTCCTGGGAGTTTACATTTTGGAATCTCTTTTGGGAGGTGATGTGTGAATTCTATCAATCCTTACTTTACCCTCCAGATGTGAGATATAGTGGCAGTTTTCCTTGATGTCATTTCTTGAATTCTTTCCATTTCTATTTTAACCTCTAATTCTAGAATATCAGTACAGTTTTCCTTGATAATTTCTTGGAAGTTTATGTATACGATCTTTTTGTTATCATTGCTTTTTGGTAGTCTAATAATTTTTAAATGATTTCTCCTGAATCTATTTTCCAGGTCAGTTGTTTTTCCAGTGAGATAGTTCATATATTCTTCTATTTTTTTCAATTTTTTCGTTTTGTTTTAAAATTTCTTGATTTCTCATAAAGGCATTAGCTTCCATCTGCTCCATTCTAATTTTTAAAGAACTATTTTCTTTTCTTTTTCTTCAGTGAGCTTTAGTACCTCCTTTTCCATCTGACCAATTCTGCTTTTTAAGGCATTCTTCTCCACATTGGCTTTTTGGAGCTCTTTTACCATTTGGGTAAGTCTATTTTAAAGGTAATATTTTCTTCAGCATTTTGGGGGGATCTCCTTTAGCAAGCTGTTGATTTGTTTCTTTTTCATGATTTTCTTGCATCACTCTCATTTCTCTTCCCAATTTTTCCTCTACCTCTCTTACTTGATTTTCAAAATCTTTTTTGAGTTCTTCCATGGCCTGAGACCATTTTATTTTTTGGAGACTTTGGATGTAGGAGCCTTAACCTCGCTGTCTTCCTCTAGTTGTATGCTTTGATCTTCCTCTGGTTGTATGATTTGTTCTTCCTCATCCAAAAGGATGGAAAAAATACCTCTTCACCAATAAAGTAACCTACTATGGTCTTATGTTTTCCCTTTTGGGGGCATTTTCCCAGTCAGTTACTTGATTTTTGAGTCTTTTGTCAAGTAGAGGATATAGTATACCAGACTTCAGAGGTTTTGCATCACTGTTCAAGATATCTCTAGGGATCTGTAAGTTTTCAGTTCCTCCAGAGTGGCATAGTAAAGGGAGAGGTGTTACTCCTCTCCTGGCCTGTGCTCTCATCTGTGAGCAACCAAAAGCACTCTTTCCTGACCAGGAACTACAAATAGGATTCCCTCCCCACAGTAGCCACCAGCTCCACCTTGCCAACACTCCTCCTCACTCCAGGACCATCATTCAGGACTGAGAATCAGATCAGCTACTCAATTCCTCCATCTTCAGTAGGCCAAGAACACCAGAAACAGCCATTCCTGAGCAGTGGCTGCAGCCGCCCTGGGGCTGGGGCTGAAACATGCTCCAACTTTCTCACTGACTTTTGAAGCTGTCTTTGTCATTTGTGGGTTGAGAAATCTGGAAACCTCAGTAACTGCCCATATTTCAGTGCTCTGAAGCCTGCTCCAGTTCTCTTTGTGTTGCATAGCTCACACTGGGCTGAGCTTTGCTCTGAGCCCAGTGCAATAGACCCTTCCTGTCAGCTTTCCAGGTTGTCTTGGGCTGGAAATCTATTTCACTCTGTCATTTTGTGACCCGTGCTGCTGTAGAATTTAGAGTAGAGTCATTTTTTACAGTTATTTTAAGGGCTTTGGTGGGGAGAGCTCGAGCAAGTTCTTGCTTCTACTCCATCATCTTCCTCAATTCTAATTTCTGAGAAATTCTTTTCTTTCATTAATTTTTGTGCTTCCTTTTCCATTTGCCCTATTCTAATTTTTAAGGAGTACTTTTCTTAAGTGAATTTTTGTTCCTCTTTTACCATTAAGCCAATTCTGTTTTTTAAAGAGTCATTTTCTTCAGTATTTTTCTGTACCTCTTACTAAGCTGTTAATTCTCTTTTCATATTTTTTTGTATCACTCTCATCATTTTCCCCCCTTTGTCCTCTACAACTCTGATTTCTTTCTTTGAATTTCTAGGAATTCTTATTGGGTTCGGGTCTAATTACCATTTTTTCTTGAGGTTTTGTTTGTCTTCTGAGTTTATGTCTTGAGTGGCTTTTATAGCTAATTTTTCTTGTTTATTTTTCCAATCTATTTTTTCTTTGAACTTTATGTTAAAGTTGGGCTGTGATCTTTAGGGGTGAGAGACACTGTTCCAAGTTTTAGACTTTTTCATCTTGCTGCATTTAAAACTGGTTCTGGAGGTCTGAAAGTTCTGGTTGTTTCCAAGGTGTTGTGATCTTGAGAGACCTATGGTCTCTGCTGTCCTACTGCTCTCCTACTATTCACTCTTATCTTTACCCAGAAAGGACTCCTGGTGACTTGTTCATAAGGCCTAGCACTCTCTTTGCTTTGGAATTGCACCCAGGGCTCCTGCTTCTTTGTGACTGACCCCTAGAGCTCCTCTTCACCCTGGAACCATGATGTAGAACTGATTATGGCAAAAAAAGATGTCAATTAAAAGATATCAACTGTACCCACTGCCAGAAAAAGTCCCCCATAATAACTTTCTGACTAGTTGTCTGAACCCCCTAACATCTCTTGGCTGAAAGTTTCTAAAGTAAGTGTGGCAACTGCCATATGTGTGGACTTCAAAGAGGCTTCCACATGGTGTCTCATATTTCTCTTGCTGACTTCATAAGTTTTCTCAGGCTGGAAAATATCTCACTCTGATCTTTTTTTTTTATTTTTTTGTCTCTGTCATGCCAAAATCTAATTTGAGACATTATTTTAAAGTTGTTTGGAGGGGAATGTGGAGAGAGTTCAGCTACACTGCCTTTAATTCATCATCTTTGAGTTATCATGTAAATGTAGCAAGGTTTGGATAATAGGTATTTATCACACTGTTTTAGAGATTGGCCACCCTCACAATTAGCTGAAGTGGAGTGATCATAACACTCTCTCTCTCTCTGTCTCTATCTCTCTCTCTCTCTCTCTCTCTCTCTCTCTCCTCTCTTTCCCTCCTTTCCTCCCTTCCTTCTTCTCTCCCTCCCTCCCTCCCTCTCTGTTACATGCCTGTTTTTCTTATTCATCCTCTCATGCTGAATACTAAGGCAATCACAGGATTTTTTTGTTATTTCGGCAATATTAAAATTAAAATAGTTGTCATTAATCAATTACTTCCTATTTGACTATACTAAATTATAATTATTTAATGAATTAGAGAAACTTCTCATAAGCTTTTTCTCATTTCTCTTGAAATATCAAATTCCCTTATCACCCAGACTTAGATTACTGAGAAAATTACTATAAATACTGTTTATTACCAATATGATTAGGAATAAAAACATTATTTAAAATAAATTAGCTATTGATCACAGATGCTCACTTTTAGGTTTCACTGTGACTGCTGACTTCTCCTCTGTTCTGGAAACTCAGTTCTACCACTCATTCATTCATTCATTTAAAGATACCAATTAAAGTATTTTCTCAAAAATTCTTGTAATTGTTAATGAGAAAGGAATTAAAACAGTTCTCTTGAAAAAAAATTCTAATGGTACTAGAAATGTTAGCTGTAGCAATTAGACAAGATAAAGATATCCAAGGAATTAAAATAGCCAAAGAAGAAACTAAGTTATCACTCTTTGCAGATGATATGATGATTTACCTAGAGAATCCCAGAGATTCAAGTAAAAAATTACTTGAATTAATAAACAACTTTGGCAAAGTTGCAGGGTACAAAATAAACCCACACAAATCTTCTGCATTCCTATATATTAGCAACAAAGTCCAACAGCAAGAGATAGAAAGAGAAATCCCATTTAAAGTTAGGGTAGACAGTATAAAATACTTAGGAGTCTACCTGCCAAAACAAACCCAGGGATTATATGAACACAATTACAAGACACTTTTTGCACAAATAAAGTCAGATTTAAGTAAATGGAAAAACATTAGTTGCTCATGGGTAGGCCGTGCTAATATAATAAAAATGACAATTCTACCCAAATTAATATACTTATTTAATGCCATACCAATTAAACTATCAGACAATTACTTTCTAGAGCTGGACAAAATAATATCAAAATTCATTTGGAAAAACAAAAGGTCCAGAATATCAAAGGGACTAATGAAAAGAAATGCTTGGGAAGGTGGCTTAGCGCTACCAGACCTCAAACTGTACTATAAAGCAGCAATTATCAAAACCACTTGGTATTGGCTAAGAAACAGAGAGGTAGACAAGTGGAATAGACTTGGCACTCAAGATGCAGTAGGCAAGGAATATAGCAACCTTCTGTTTGATAAACCCAAGGACCCCAGCTTCTGGGATAAGAACTCATTGTTTGACAAAAATTGCTGGGAAAACTGGATAACAGTGTGGCGGAAATTAGGCATAGACCCATACCTGACACCGTACACAAGAATAAAGTCCAAATGGGTACATGATTTAGGTATAAAGATTGATACCATGAATAAACTGGAGAAGCAAGGAATAGTGTATTTATCAGATCTATGGAGAAAGGAAGAATTCTTTACTAAAGGAGAGATAGAATGCATTATGAAATGCAAAATGGATAACTTTGATTACATTAAACTGAGAAGTTTTTGCACAACCAAACCCAATGCAACCAAAATCCGGAGGGATGTAGTAAATTGGGAAAGAATTTTTACAGCTAAGCTCGGGGATAAAGGCCTCATTTCTAGAATATATAGAGAACTGATTCAAATGTATAATCATACAAGTCATTCCCCAATTGATAAATGGTCAAAGGATATGAACAGGCAATTTTCAGAGGAAGAGGTTAAGGCTATCTATAATCATATGAAAAAATGCTCTAAATCACTATTGATTAGAGAGATGCAAATCAAAACAACTCTGAGGTACCACATCACACCTATAAGATTGGCAAACATGACAGAACAAGAAAATGATAAATGCTGGAGAGGATGTGGGAAAGTTGGAACACTAATTCATTGTTGGTGGAGCTGCGAGCGCATCCAACCATTCTGGAGAGCAATTTGGAACTATGCCCAAAGGGCTACAAAAATGTGCATACCCTTTGACCCAGCAATATCGCTACTAGGACTCTATCCCCAAGAGATCATAAAAATGGGAAAGGGTCCCACATGTACAAAAATATTTATAGCAGCACTCTATGTAGTTGCCAAAAACTGGAAGTCAAGGGGATGTCCATCAATTGGGGAATGGCTGAATAAATTATGGTATATGAATGTAATGGAGTACTATTGTGCCATAAGAAATGATGAACAAGAAGACTTCAGAGAGGCCTGGAAGGACTTATATGACCTGATGCTGAGTGAAAGGAGCAGAACCAGGAGAACTTTATGCACAGCAACAACCACAGTGTGTGAGAGTTTTTTCTGGTAGACTTAGATTTTTGTAATAACACAAGAACTTCTTACCAAAAAAAAAAAAATCCCAATGGAGGATCTCAAGGCAAAATGCCTGCCACACTCAGAGAGAGAAATATGGAAGTCACTCACATATTGTAGCAAATCATGTTTGTGTATGTGTATGTGTTTGTGTATCATGTTCTGATTTGTTATACGATTTCTTTCATTTATCTTAGTCTGACTACATAGCATGACTATAGTGAAAATATACTCAATAGGAAAGTATATGTAGAATCTATACAGAATTGTATGCAGTCGTGGGGAGGGAGGGGGGGAGTGGGGGGTAGGTGGGGGGGATAAAATCACAATTGTATGGCAGTGATTGTTAAACATTACCAAAAAAAATAAAAAAAGAAAATAAAATAAAAAAAGAAAAAAAATTCTATCCATTCTCTTTTTTTCTGTATATCATTCAATGTCTCCAGAATGGTAATTAAACTGTCATTCTTTCAGCCTTCTATTAAGAGACTATTAAAGCTGATATTATATGCATACATATATACCATTTATATATGTACATATATTTAGGGGTATGTATGTACATATATATGCATGTATATATGACACAAACTTAGCATATGTAGATAAATATATACCTATGTGTGTATAAATGCACACATATATACATTTATGCGTGTATACATAAACAAAGCATGATGAAATTTTTGGAGGTGGGCACTCGTCATCAGCAACATCAGAAAATGTGTGGAAAGTGGCACTTGAGCTTAGCCTTTCCAGAAGCTAGGGTTTCTAAGAGACACAGGTAAAGATGGAGTCCATTTTAGAGAAGAAAAGGAGTTGGGAGATGGAATATCAGTTATGGAAAACCACAAAGAGGCCAGTTTGGCTGGAATGTAAAAGTCATCAAACAAAATAATGTGGAATTAGTCTAGAGGAGGAGACTGCAGCCACATTTTGAAAGGCTTAAACCATGCTAGAGAAGAGTTTGCATTTTATCCTGATGTCAACAGAAAGACACAAGGACATTTTGAGCAGGAGTAATGTTATCCAATCTGTGATTTAAGAATATCCTTTTGTTAGTTGTAGGAAGGATGGAATAGAAAGGTAAAGATTTCAGTCAGGGAGATCAATTAGAAAGCTAGTTTGAGTCCAAGGGGAAAGGCATGAATGCCTGGGAAAGAAACATGACCATATGAATGAACATAAGGGGAGGGATTTGAGAGCTTTTAAAGCAGATTTGAGAAGACCTGGCGACTGAAGGAGTGGAGGACTGAAGGGGAATAAATAAACAAAGATGATTCTGAGGCTGTGAATTCAGATGACTGAAAGATTGGGGTTGCCTCAATAGAAATAAGAAAGTTAGAAAGATAGTTGGTCTGGGGTAAATGGTAGTGAGCTTTATTTTGGAAAAATCGAATTTTCAATAGGTATATAAAATATGAAGTTTGAAACAGCCAATAGAAAACCGTGATGTAACACTGGAGGCAAGGAAAAGAAATCTGGTTTGATATTGAAATCTAAGAGTCATCTACATAAAGATCATTATTAGACTCTTGTGAGTTTCTGATGTCACCTAGACAGAGTAGAGAAAGAAAAGAAGAAAATCCAATGCAAAGCCTTGAGGTAAACCCACAATTGGGGTATGTTATATGGTTAATGAGCTAGCAAAGGAGACTGAAAAGCAATCAGAAAGACAGGAAGAAAAACATAAAAGAGTGATGTCAAAAAGGAGGAAATATTTAAGAGAAGTGGGTCAATAGTATTAAATGGTACAAGGAGGCCAAGGATTATGTCAGAGGCATGAGATAAGTAGAATAAAATATACCCTCTCACCTATGACCAACCCTAACCAAAGAACTTGAGGAAATGAGAATTGTGAACAATTAAGATCCTAGGGAGTCTATTCCTTTGTATTTTAAATCATTCTGTACCAAACCTTGAAGATAGTAAGGGACGTGATTCATACCCTCTGAAAATAAAGACCTCTATTAAAAGTGCATCATAATGACTTCTACCATTGTTTCCAAGGCTATTTCCATAATCCATTCAAAGCAAAGGGCACTTCCATCTGACACCATATGAAAAAAATCAATGCAGTTCCCAGAGAATGAGGAAGGAAAATGTAATAAACTCCCAAACTTGTCCTGAAAATAATGTGCTTTACCAACAAAATGTGGTACGTAGGAAATGATGAAGAAAGATGGTGCATGACTATTCCTATGTGCTCAGAAAGATAATGGATTTCCACAGGAACTTTTGTTTTTCCAATTGGAACATGATCTGCATATAACTTCCACACTTTTGTGGAAAGAGGATCTACAAATCATAAGATTGTTCTTTAGAAATACTAGATTAAATATGAAGGTCAAACAGAAAGCTTTATTCCCCAGGACCACAACTTTCTAATTAAATTGCTTTTTTCAATCCACATTGACATGACAAATGTCTCCCCTTTGTGCTGAAGCTTCTTGATCACCAGCTTCCTCATTTAGGCTATTTGATTCTATCCAATTTGGGAATGGAAAACCCTGCTGGTTGTTTCTTACTATTTGCAAGTATCAAGTGAGATGAAACTGGAGCCAGAGGGTATTTTGTTGGGGTTCTCACCACTGTCCAGCACAGGGTCATCTATGAAGGAGGACCTCTACAAATGTCTGATGAATGACTGAATATAACATTCATTCCAGCAAAACGTTAGGAAATGCCCCAGTCAAGCAGATGCGTGGTCCACCCAATTCAATGTACTTCTGCTGAAAGGGGTCATTGAAGGATGACTTAAACAAGGTGCTCATAGAATCTGAAATACTTGAGAGTGTCACTCCCTAATCCAACCCAGTAAACATTTACTAGGCATTTACTATGTGCCATACTACTATGCAAAGCACCAGGGAAATGACGAAAAAGAAAGGTAATCATTGACCTCAAGGAGATTACAATATTAAAGGGAAAACAACACAAAAAAGTAAATCAGGTACAATCACAGTGTGGGAGGAATTTTTCTGGTAGACTTAGTACTTTGCTGAAATACATGGACTTAAAAAATTTCCAATGGACTCTTGAGGCAAAATGCTTTCCACATCCAGGGAAAGAACTATGGAATTGGATCACAGAGAGAAACAGAGCATTTTCTTTTGTATTATATTTTATTTTGTTTTGTTCTATGGTTTCTCCCATTCATTGTAATTCTTCTGTGCAGCATACATTTAACAGGAATGTACATGGAGAACCTATATGAGATTGTATACCGTCTTGGGAAGGGAGTGGGGAAGGAGGGGGAATGACCGGGAGGGAGTGGGAAAAAAATCCAAGATATATGGAAGTGATTGTCGAATACTGAAAACAAATAAAATAATTCAATTTAAAAAAGGAAATTAGGATTCCCCAATTGATAAATAGTCAAAGGACATGAACAGGCAATTTTCAGAGGAAGAAATTAAAGCTATCTATAATCATATGAAAAAACGCTCTAAATCACTATTGATTAGAGAGATGCAAATCAAAACAACTCTGAGGTACCTCATCACACCTATAAGATTGGCAAACATGACAGAACAAGAAAATGATAAATGCTGGAGAGGATGTGGGAGAGTTGGAACACTAATTCATTGTTGGTGGAGCTGTGAGCGCATCCAACCATTCTGGAGAGCAATTTGGAACTATGCCCAAAGGGCTACAAAAATGTGCATACCCTTTGACCCAGCAATATCGCTACTAGGACTATATCCCCAAGAGATCATAAAAATGGGAAAGGGTCCCACATGTACAAAAATATTTATAGCAGCACTCTATGTAGTTGCCAAAAACTGGAAGTCAAGGGGATGTCCATCAATTGGGGAATGGCTGAATAAATTATGGTTTATGAATGTAATGGAGTACTATTGTGCCATAAGAAAGGATGAACAAGAAGACTTCAGAGAGGCCTGGAAGGACTTATATGACCTGATGCTGAGTGAAAGGAGCAGAACCAGGAGAACTTTGTGCACAGCAACGACCACAGTGTGTGAGAGTTTTTTCTGGTAGACTTGGATTTTTGTAATAACGCAAAAACTTCTTATAAAAAAAAAAAATCCCAAAGGTGGTTCTCAAGGCAAAATGCCTTCCACACTCAGAGAAAGAAATATGGAAGTCACTCACAAAATGTAGCAGATCATGTTTATGTATGTGTATGTGTTTGTGTATCATGTTTTGATTTGTTATACGATTTCTTTCATTTATTTTAGTCTGACTACATAGCATGACTATAGTGAAAATATACTCAATAGAAAAGTATATGTAGAATCTATACAGAATTGTATGCAGTCGTGGGGAGGGAGGGGGGGAGTGGGAGGTAGGTGGGGGGGGATAAAATCTCAATTGTATGGCAGTGATTGTTAAACATTAAAAAATAAAAAATAAAAATTTAAAAAAAAGGAAATTAGGAAGGGAGAGGTGACATAGGGAACTGGAACTGAAGCGGCATCTTGTTCCTTGGTGCTGAAACCAGGCATGGCAGCAAATGCAAAGTGGAGTGAGGATTCCACTGTTCAAGAAAATTCAATGGCTCCTTAATGTCTCTGCCTTGTTTTGGCACTAAAATCCCTTCACAATTTGGTTCCAACCTGCTTTCTTTCCAAACTGATCTCTAATTATTCTTCCTCACATACTTTGGGCTCTAGTCAACTTACTAGGTCAAATATATGACATTCAAGATCCTATTCCCCTCTATCAGGAATACTTTCCCTCATTACATTCAACTCTCTAGCTCCCTTCAAAACTCAACTCAAATCCTAACTCTGACATTTGTCCTTTCCTGATCCTCCCAGTTATGAGCACTCTCTCTCTCTTAAAATTACTTAATAGTGTTTAGGAAAAAAGGAAGGGAGAAAGGGGAGAAAGGAAGGGAGGAATAAAGGAAGGAAAGAAGGAAGGAAGGAAGGAAGGAAGGAAGGAAGGAAGGAAGGAAGGAAGGAAGGAAGGAAGGAAGGAAGGGATGAAGAGAGGGAGGGAGGAATGGAGGGAGGAAGTTATTTTGATGGCTCAGCCAAGGAGAACGAAGGCTTATGTGTTAAGACTATGCAAAATGAGTCCAAAATACATTATGTTTTCTTTTTTCCCCACATTAAGGTAACCAGATGATAGAACTAGTGCTATTCTCCATTGCAGTATATTTCTTCCTTATCAAAATACCTAGATCAGGTTAATAGCTGTGTTTTATTGGTTACTTCTAACTTTCCCAACCCTTTTAGCTGATTCCTATAAGAATTTCAGGCATGACCTCTAGATATTAGGTTCAGAATTTCAAGGATCAGAAATAACCACCTCCACCACAAGGTAGCCACAGAGCTACATGTCCTGTGGACTTACTTTACTCAGGCAGAAGATATACAAGGAGACATTCCCTCCTCAGATCACCTCACTACCACTTTCTCTGGCTCCTGAGAAATGAGAGTGAACATGAAATTGCTTTCAGGTCAGATCTACCTCAACAACAACAAACCAACCAGTGGATGGCCCATGGCTATTAGGATCTTTGTTTATTTCTGAAGTAGATAAAGGAAGCTGGAACCTTTTACAAATGTTCCAATCCAACATAAAGTGAAAACACTAGAAATGGGTTGGTAGAATTCCTTTGGATACAAGGGTTTCTCTCAGAGATATCACTAATCACTTTTGCTGTCTCTGTCTATGTATTTCCCTTGCTCCCATCAGTTGGAGAATTGATCTAGCCAGTCAGCATTATTCTGTCCTAGCCTAGTACAGGATTCCAACATGGTGACTCAGCACCCATGCTAGCAACTCAGACCAGCAAGTTGGGGCAGAAAATACTCTCCTTAGCTTTTCCATTCTAATACAGGGAGAAAGGTACTCCTGCTATTTGGAAAACATGGAATTGGGTCTGGTCAGACCCTCACCAATTAGCTAAAGGCCCAGAATTTCCATGAACAGAGTTTTTGCCCAATAAAGGCCATGTCTTTCCTAGTTGTTGAGCTGAAGAACTGAGGACAATCCTGTTATTTGCATAACTAACAGCTTAAGAGAAACCTCACTGAAAGGTGCCCTTTCCACATCCAACAGCTTACTTCCAGAATCGAAGATGTGCTTTCTACAGGCTGGCATCCAACAAGCTGTTAGTACAGTGCTTTCTCCAAGGACTACTTGCTAAGTCCCTACCTGGTGGGAGCCAGGAGCTCTGCTGGGCTCTAGCAGTCCCATTCCACCACCTGTGCTTGGGGCGGATGCCAGGAATGTGAATCTCCTTTATGTCTGCTAGCTAGATCCAGGATAACTCTCTCTGGCTGCCAAGCAGGGATGTTGTTTTTAAGAGATAAGACTTGACAGGAATATGTTCAAGCAAGGCGTCCTCCATCCAGTCTGACCTGCCAATGACACAAGGAAGTTGGCTCAGGGGCTGATGCTGTTTGAAGAAGTTTTGAGAACCGGGTCATGTCAAGATGCCACTCAGAGCACCTCACTCCTAGTGCCGAAAAGCTAAAAAAAAGAAACAGGTACTACAATATTGATTTTACAAAGGAAAAAAGAAAATAAGAAAAAAAAAGAAACAGAAATCTCTTCCACTGCTTGGTCTCATGATTGCTTCCTGCTTCACAATGTCTTACCACACTTTGAAGACACTATTAAAGCAGACTCCAGAGGGAGGCCAGGGTCTCAGGGTCCTGCGTGCTTCTTGTCATATGAATGGAATATATAACATGGAGATCTATGATGTGAAAAATCTATCTGCTGTTGCATTGTTCATTTTTACTGTTAATCCCCTAAGGGCAACTTTGGAATTGATCCACATCTTTGCATGGGTATTTACTTCCCCCAAAAGGCTGTCCAAAGCACTTCAGTAGGTGGTCAATCAGTCAGTCAACAATAATTTATTAAGTATTTACTATAAGTGAGGCACTGTGCTAAATTTTGGGCATCCAATGAAATATAAGAGGCAAGGAAGTAGAGTGGAGACTTAAGCTGAGAGTCTGGAAAATCTGGCTTGGAATCTCCCTGAAGATGCTCACTAGTTATATGACCCTGGGCAAGTCGTAACAGCATATGTGCAATTACTCAATCAGTCAATGAATGTTTATTAAATGTCTATTATGGGTCAGGGATTGTGCTGAGTGCTGAAGATGTGAAGAAAGGATAAAGAAACTCCCAGCTCTCAAGGACCCTAGTCAAATCAAAGAGGTCACCAGCTAATATTGAGTATATTTAACCTGACCTAAGGAGCTCTTTTTCCCCCATTCCTCTTTGGGCATTACACCCCATCCTTCCCCCTTTCTAACTTTCCTAAGACTGTCAAGGGCAACACTCTTCTCCCAGTTACCAGAATCCTGACTGCTGCTGTCCTTGGTTCCTCATTCTCTCTTTCACTCATGATATCCCAGCAGTCACCAAGACCTCTCAGTTCTATCATAACACTGCTTTTTTTCCTGCCATGACCCTTTTTCTCCTTTGTCATTTTCACTCCTGGTGCAGTGAATAGAGCACCAGTGCAGGAGTCAGGAGGACCTGAGTTCAAATCTCACCTCAGACACTTGACACTCACTAGCTGTGTCACCTTGGGCAAGTCACTTAACCCCAATTACCTCATCCTGGGTCATCTCCAGTCATTCTGATGAATATCTGGTCACTGGATTCAGATGACTCTGGAGGAGAAGTGAGGCTAGTGACCTGCACAGCCCTCCCTCACTCAAAACAAAGTCAAGTGCAAGTCATGTCATCATTTCTCTGATAGCATGGTCGTCTTTAGCAACGAAGGACAAACACACACCCTGTACTGATTCAGAGGCATTCTGAAGCCAGCTAGCCCTGCCTCAGGAGAGACAATTGGGAACCTTTCATTGTGAGTACTTACACTTCAAAAATCAACAAGTCCTAAAAATCAGGACTTGATTTATTGGATTTTTAAAAATTTCTTAGACAAGAAAAATGACAGAGAAAATGCTAATAAGGCATACTGAATAGAAAAAAGTGTGTTATGGGTACAATTTTTCCTGGCAATCATTTCGCTAGACATTTAGAAGCACACCATCAAATATGGGTCACTTAAGCCCTATTCAACTGAAGAAGGGAAGGGGAAAGGAACAACCATTTATCATAAACCACCAATGTGCCAGATGTTGCGCTAAGTACTTTACAAGTATTTTCTCATTTGGTACAGGAGACAGTTTAATGAATTTCTTTGCCCTGCCCAAAATCCATTCATTGGTGACCATCCTTCTTGTCTCTTTTCCTGGCCACTTCAATTGTTCATGTCTTCAAATTGTCTAGTATTAAAATATTTTGTATATATTTGTGTTCATTCTATATTTATTTTGTGTATACATATATATGAATGTCTTGTCTCCTCCATTAGAATGTCAGCTCCATTGGGGCCTTTCTCATATTTTATGAATACCCTCACTTCATGGCACAATGCCTAGAAATGCTAGTTGACTGACTGACTGACTGGCTGATTATGAGCATCCTTATTGTTAGCCAGGCTAGTCCCCAGATAGCAGGCCTGCATTGCATTGCTGGAAATACTCAAAACCTTGCCAGCTTGAAGAAGCTGCCAGGTCTTTTTCTCCACTTCCATAGCCTTTGAAAGTCCAGAATTATCTCTAGTCTACAATGAGGTCAATGGAGAGATGTGTGGTGGATGTAAACAGGCAGCAACATATTACAAAGAGGTAATTACAAAGAAGAAATTAACAAATTATGTCGTTCAAATAAGTATGAGCCGAAAATAGGACGGTGGATCATGATGCGAGAGCAAAGAGTAACATACACAAAGCCCATTTCCTCCATTGACGTTAATAAGACTCAAAGAGAACTCAAGTAAGGCCCGAGCTCATTACGCTGATTCTCTACAGTGAATTTATAGGAAGAAATAAACTAGAGTCACACAGGATAATTAGGTGTGGATGGACTCAGATCTTTGTGACTGGACATTAATCCTCCATTGAAATGACTGATCCAACTGACTATTTGAGTAAAGGAGGAGGAGGAAGATGATGCCAAATTAAAAGCAGCTAGGTGGTACATGGGCTAGAGTGCTGGGCCTGAAAGCAAGAAAGCTTGAATTTAAATCCAATCTCAGCCATGTATTTGACTGGAGTTGTGTGACCCTGGAAAGTCATTTAACCTCTCTCTGTCTCAGTTTCCTAATCTGTAAAACAGGAATAAAAAGAGCACCTATCTCACAGGGTTGTTGTGAGAATTATATAATATTTCTAAAGTGTTTAGAAAATCCTAAAGTGCCATTAAATGCCAACTGTTACTGTTATTACTGTTATTGTGAATATGTCAAGTATTTTGAAGGGCAAAGAGACAGTACAACCCAGTTTGCCTTTGGTAAGTTTGGGTTAAGAAAGGATCTGCCCTACTGTATGAATCAAGGGAGGTTTTCTTGAAGCTCTAGATTGGAGAGGCCCTGTCTGTCTCCCATCCCTCCCCTCCACCAAACATGATACATAGATAACCATTTGAGAAAAGACAATCTGCTTATTTTCTGAGCACAAATCAGTGCTGGCTCCCCTTGGCTAGAGACTGTTGGGTCTTGCCTTCTAGGACATTACAGCTGTACTGGTGAAAGAAAACAAGACCCCTAAAATAATGAGGGAAAACAATTTAGATTACGCACAATTAAAAGTGTAAAAAGTGAAGCGTGCACCTGATTCACTGGCCAGATGGCAGATCTGGGATTCCAAAAGAAGAAGATATGAGTCCCACATCATTCTTACTACATGACTAGCCATAAATAGCTTAATCTTTTAGGAAATTCTCTAAACCTCTCTAGGCCTTAGTTCTACATCTGTAAAATGAAGAAGTTGGACAAGAAAATTCATGGAGTTCCTTCCAACACTAAACCTGAGAACCTGTAAGACTATAAGCTATAAGTGAGATGTTTATCTGCACAAACATGTGTGTGCATGTATACATATACATATGTAAGTGTTAAAGTGAATGATGCCAATGATTACTATTATAGGTTCAAACCTGACAGGAAAATGGTGAAATCAAGGCATCTAAGAAATCTTTCCCATTAGGCAGCTGGACTCTGAGTGAGATCATGGTAATCTCATGGGGAGGTACCCAGAAAGATGAAAATATAGCTGTCTAACCACTCAGACATCCTAAGAAATGTTCTAAGGAAATCAGTTGAAATCAGACAAAGACAAATTTTGAACAAGTCTTAGTTCTTTCTCATCAGAACCCCATGGAGCTGATTTTCAAAGCCTTTGTGAGGTTTGGCCTGTGAAACTCCCATTGTCTCTAACTGAGTAAGGCAGGGCCAAACCTGAGTTCCTCCACCACTATCCCCATACAACCCTTTGAAAATGTAATTCTGTAGACCAAGTGCTTCCCTGAGTACCCATGCGGGGAAATACCAGATGACAGGTTATAAATTTGCAAAGTCCTGGTCTCCAGGTGAGCTTGGCTCTGAGCTGCTCCAGGAAAGTACACCAAGCAAGAATCCTATGAGGACAACCTGGGGGTAGGGGAGTGGAAGGATGATCACACTATGAGGCCTCCAATGTCTAGCCTCATGCTGTAGTTGGCTTTCTGTTCTTGGGAACGCATGACTGACTGGGCTGCACGCACATGTAAACCTTGGACTCAGAAAGAGATTTCTCCCCTCCACCCATTTAGCAGGTGGCTAATGCTTACTACCTGTGGGACCTTGAACAACACACAACCCCTGAACCTCAGTTTCCTTATTTGTAAAATGGGAGGATTGAACTAGATGTTCTTGGAAGTCCCTTTTAAGTCTTAATACATGATCCTGTCATCCTTTTGAGACTGTGATGGAGAATAAAGCATAGCATCATGGCTTTAGTGCTAGATAGAACTGGAAAAGGTTTCAACCATTTTGATTAAGAAACTAAGACCCAGAGAGGTCAACTGTCTTGCTCAAGTGCATAGGGGCAGTAAGTGAAAAAGAAGGGATTAGATTCCAGATCTATTTCTTCCAAAGACAGGGCTTGTCCTTTTCACCAAAACATGTAGATTACAGGTTCCATGTGAACCACAGGGCACTGGCATTCTCGTGTCTTTTCCTTCTACATGGGGGTAAAAGAATGTCAAGAATTCAAGTCCTGGATAAACAGAGGTGGGCAAACGATGTGTTCAGGTCAAGGAAAGGGGGTAATTCAGGTTGAGTTATTGGAGCTCAAGAGGAAGGACTTAGATGCCTTAGTCTTCCCTTCATTTCCCCAAACTTAGGCAAAGCAGACTGGGAGGACAGCCCCTTCTGTCATGCACAAAAACTAGTCTTTACTTGTATGCCTTCTTCTCCTGGAAGAAAAGGCAGAAGCTGTGCCAAGTTAGCTACAGTGACAGAATAAAGAGAGTGGCATGGGGAAGGTTGGGATAGGAGGGAGGACTGAACTTCTTTACTAGCTTTGAAACCCTGGACAAATCACTTGTCCCCTCTGAGCCTCAGTTTCCCTATTGCTCAAGAGAGACTAAAAATATCTATATGATCTACTTCATAGGGCATTTTAAGGTTTAAATGAGAAAATGAATACCCAATACATCACCAAGTCTAAAGTTATCTATTTATCTATCTCTTGGGTACTATTGTGGTATCTGTGTATCCCCCCTAGCACAGTCCCTGGCACATAGAAGGCACATAAGTGTTTGTTGATTGATTGGTGTGTTCTCCTTCCTAGATGCATTTTTTATTATGAATAATACCTAAACCCAAGGAAAGAAGCTCTTATTCAGTGCCTACGTCTTCAGAAGGATTCGAAAAGTACATACCAAAATGAATTGAATTGACTTAGGAGCTGTGTACTAATTCATTAAAATCCTCACCTCCATCTCCGTCCATTTTTCCCTCAATTAACAAAATATTTCCAGGAAAATAAGTCACTTTGAGTATATTTTGAGGCTATTGGTTAGAGGATCAAGGAAGTGGGCCAATTCCATTGGTGGGATGGCCTCTATCCTCCATCATACCTTGACCTTCATGCCAGTATCAGAATTGAGAACATTGTGTTACAGCAAATGTTATCTTTGTATCATAGCTATAAAATGGGGATAGTGGGAGCACAAAAAAGCCTAAGTGACTTGCCAGGGTCACATGGCCAGGATGTGAAAAAGGTGGAACTTGACCTCCTGGTCAGCTCTCTCCCCATCATGCCATGCTGCCTTTCTTGCAAATCTTAAAAAGCCCTATAAATATTAGTTATCATTGTCATCATCATTGCCATTATTAGTGTTACTATTACCTCCATGTGAGGCAGGGAACCTTTTCTTACTTTCTTCCTTTTACTACCTCCAGTTTTCTTAAATTAGTCACCCAGAAGTAAGACTCTGGACACTGAAAATCATTAGTGTCCCTGACATAAGCTATTGGTTTCCAGATACAAATAGCTGAGTCCATCCCTCCAGTTTGGGGTCCCAGACCCATCTTCACCATTCTCACCCGCACATTTTAGTTCTCTTTGATGAGCACCTGTGGTTATAACAGGCAATGTCTCTAGTGGAAAGAGAGCCAGCTTTGCTTGGGGACTCCTTCTCCCCTCCTGCTTTAAATGACCCTTGTCTCCTTTTATGCCTGTCTTGTGAATACATCTGAAACCTCAGCTGGTCCTGCCCCAGAACCCTCCGATAATTACAGAAGTCAAGGCCACAGAGAGAAGATATTTTATTACCCACGCATTTACATAGGGGGTTTTTCTGAGGTTTAAAACTGGCAATTAAAGCCTTGTAAATTTGTATTATCAACAAAATAAATGTGGAAGGGTTCGTTACTCATTGCTAATAAAGTTGATCATTCATTTATAATCCAAAAGCTCTCCCAAAAAACACATAGAACACTCTATAAATATCACTTCACCAAACCACAAGCCACCTCAAGGAGGAAGGTACACAGCACCCCTGAGGGGCTAAATCAACCCTCCCTAGATGTCAGAAATTGAAAGGGGAGCTCATGAATCCCCTGCTCGTTGGCTCCTCCTCCTCACACACACAAAGCCACCTTCCACCCCAAGGATGCCTGGCTCCTGGCTCAAATAGGACTTTGGATACCTCATGGCCCCCCTCTCTGTTAGTCCTTTAGAGCAGTTTCTAAGAATGTGACTGACCTACTAAAGTACATATCTAGATGTCCTTATGAGCTTATCTGTATGAGGTCTTGCTCACTCTCCCAGAGTCAGAAACCAAAAAGAACAGCAAATGACATGCCAATCTACCTCCCCACCAGAAGTACCAGGGCTAACACAAATTTTAGTTTTTGTTGAAAGAAAAGATGTTGGAGCACGAAGGTATCATTGAAGATAACATAAAAGAGAGAAGAGAGTCCTACTGTGGGAATCAAAAAGGGCAGCTTATAATGCTGGCTGTTCTACTTCCTAACTACATGACCTTGGGCAACCATGTCGTCTTTCAGCGTCAGCTGCAAAATGAGGAGGATGAGTTTCATGAGCTCCTCCATTCACACCTCTAAATTTTGTTCAATTTATTGTCATTTTCAAAGTTTTTCTTGAGCAGTTGGGATACCATCACTGTCAGATACATGGGAAGGGCAAAGCCTTAGATACTAGATCTTTCTGTTCTCTGCTCTAGGTAACCTCCCAGAGATGTCAGCTCCTCCTTGGAATCAGCTCCAAGGAGTTTGCCATCTATAGGATATTGACCTTGATTTTGATTTCTGAGGAAAATCTTAAAAATATTATGAAATATATAATTAATGAACACCTAGAAAAGAAAGTTCTGATCAAAAAATTATGCCCGGCTTTATCAAGAATGGAGCATGCCAGACTTAACTTGTTTCCTTTCTTGACTAGGTAATAAAGCTGATATATCAGAGGAGTGTCATAGATACAGTTTAAATCTTAGTAAAGCATTTGGTAAAACCTCTCAGGCTATTCTGATAGAAATGATAGAGAGATACAAACTAGCTAGATAACAGTGTACTCAATGAAAACTCACTACTGGTGTAAGGACCAGACTCAGACAGCAGTCACTAAGCATCCAGTGTCACTTCAGAATTCAGTGTCTCCAGTGACCTGCCCCACGATTCTCTCTCTGCTTGGCTTATGGCTGCTTAACATTTTTATCGGTGAGGTAGATAGTAGTTGACTTGGCATCTAATCAAGTCTGCTATTGACACAAATCAGGAAAGGCTGATTAACACACTGGATGTCACTGGAGTCAGATTTCAAAATGATCTTGACAGGCTAGAAAAGTGTGACAAATCTAATAAAATTAAATTTAATACTAATAAACGTTAATTTTAATATGAGGTCAAGAAACAAACTTTGCAAACATAAGACGTGGGAATCATAATTAGACAGCAGTTTGTCTGAACTTTGGTGTGAGTGGACCATAAGCTCAATGTAGGATGACAAGTGGCAGAGCTAATGTGATCCTGGTCACAGCTTCCAGGGATATGGACGTGACAAGCCAGATGGTACAGATCATGTCTGAAGTATTTTGTTCAGTTCTGGGCACTGCATTTTAGGAAGTACTTTGATAAAGCAGAGCACACACATAGAAGAAAGAGTGACGATTCCTGTGACCAGGTACTGTTGAAATCAGTTGAGGGAACTAGAGTGAAGTTAAGAGGTGAAAACTGGCTATAAAAAGATTTAACCAGATGCTTGGGATTGAGGTATAAATACCCACAAGGAGTTCAAAGAAAGAAAGTTGATGACCTCACTATTATGGAAAGGAGAGAAAAGGTATACATGTCCTTGTATTGGATAGGATGTACCGTACTATATTTCAGCCTTAGCTGAGTGACTGTTGTCTGTGATGCACATATAGGATGGTTTTCCTCCCACAGGAGAAGTTTAATAATTCAAAAAGGTCCTCTTTAAACTCCGGGCTGCCAGGGGAAGAAGTTCATGGTCTATCATTCTCTATCCACTGTATCATCTAGCTGCCTCTAAGAAAAGGCAGAGAACTGCTTACATTTTATTCTGTTTGTTTTCTTGGCAAAATAATTTGACATTTTTCCTGGAAATGACCAAACAAAACTGGCGAAAAGGAATTCAGTACCCAAAACAAGTAAGGACATGGCAAGGGAGCTTTGATGAGTTTCTTTTCACCAAAAGTTTTCCACCAAAGGGTTGGCAATGATTTTTCAGCATGTTATAGAGAGAATTCGTGTCTAGGTCTGGAATGGTCTAGATCAGTGATGCCAAACTCAAATAGAAAGAGATTCCTATGTTCCACATACCATATAATTGGAGAAGAACCTTAGTAGTTAAATAGTTCAACCCAGCTAGATAGGGCAGTAAATAGTCAAGATGGCTCCAATGATAATAATAGAGAACTTAATTGACTAGACATTGACAATGAGTGATTCTAAATGAAATAACTGTAGGAACAATTATTACTTCCTAAAAAGTGTGGTTTATAGGAAAGTCTGAGTTACAGTGGATAGAGTGCAAGACTTGGAGTCAGGGAGAGCTGAGTTCAAATTCTGAGTCAGACATTTGCTATCTGTGTGACCCTGGATAAGTCATTTTATCTCTTTCTGCCTCCGTTTCCTCATCTGTAAAATGGGAATAATAATACCCACATCTTATAGTTATCATGAGGATAAAATGAGCTAATATTTGTAAAACATTTTGCCAAACCTAAAACACTAAAGAAACACTAACATTTTTTGTTACCTGAAAGGGATTCTCACTATAGCACACCTGAAACATAGTCCCCCAGCCTCTACTTGAAGAGTTCCAAGAAGGCCTTTAAGTCCTAGGTGACATAAAGTAAAATCCACAAGCCATATGGAAGATTTTCTGAAGAGTTATGCTCTTCGTCAGATAACTAACCATGCTGCTATATTAATAATTAGTCATCTTGAGATATGTAACCAATGTCCAAGAGACAAGATGGTGGAATAAGCAGTAAATCACTGCAACTCTCCCATACCCAATGCCAAACTACCACAAAATAGAGCCCCAAACAAATCCAGGAACAGCACCAGCCAGAAGACTAGTGAAACAACGTTTTAGTCCAAGAAACTTGAAAGCAAGAGAGGATCCATCTCACTCTGGTGAAAGGGGAGTGCAGCCCAGGATGGGAACCAGTGGGGTAGCCTGAACCCCAGCGTGATAAAGCAAGTAAATACCAACTTCAGGACTCCCTATTGTGCCTTAGCATAGCCAAGGGAACCAGCAGACTCCAGCTGCAAGAACCACCATGCACCTCAGCACAGCTGTGGGCAAACAAGTAGGCTCCAACCCTATCAGTGCCAAACCAAATGGGCAGTCACCAGCCAGCACCCACTCACCTGGTTTCAGTGTAGCCAGGAGCAAACAGGCAGCCTTCAGTGGCCTAATGGCCACATGTTTCAGTGTAGACATGGGAAAATGAAGAAATATCCCTCCAAGCCTCATCACCCACCAGACACTACCACTAGGACACCAGCTTAGTACCAGGTAAGCTGTCAGACCCCTACAGCCTCCAGCAGCACCAACCAAACCCCACCCCATGCCCTCAGCACAGCACGAGACATAAGGGTCCCCCATTGACCTCAGGGCAACATCAGTATAGCACCTAGTAAGCAGCCAGGGCTTGTAGCCATTAGCACAAGAAGCCAGAGAGAGTGACTCTGCCATCCTGGGAGCAAAGCTCAAATTTAAAAGAAAGGGGGGAAAAACCAAAAATAAAAAGATGAATAGAAAGCAACAACAAAAAATAATCTGACCACAGGAAGTTATTATGATGATGGGGAAGACCAAGATACAAACTCAGAAAAGAACAACCATGTGAACACAACTATGGGCAAAACCCCAAGGAAAAGTGGAAAGTGCTCTCAAGTTCAGAAAGATCTCATAGGGGAACTCAAAAAAGAGCTTAAAATAATATAAAAGAGATAGAAAACAAACTGGTAAAATAAATGTGAGTGGCCCAAGAGAGTTATGGGAAAGAAAAAGAGTCAATAGTATGGAAAACTGCATAAAAAGTAGAATAGATCAAATGGAAAAGGAGATGCAAAAATCCTCTGAAGAAAGCAACTCCTTAAAGGGTACAACTGGTCAAATGGAAAAGTAAGCACAAATGCTAAATGAGGAAAACAATACCTTAAAAGTTAGAATTGAGCAAGTGGAAGCTAATGACGCTATGAGATATCACAAATCTATCAAACAAACTCAAAAGAATGAAAATATGGAAGAAAATGTAAAATACCTCGTGGGAAAAACAAACAACTCAAATTAGATCCAGGAAAGACAATTTAAGAATCATTGATCTACCTAAGAACCATAATCAAAAGGAAAACCTGGACAGTATCTTGCAAGAAATTACCAAGGAAGTCTATCCTGATGTCCTGAAACCACAAAGTAAAATAGGCATTGAAAGAATCCATCCATCACCTCAGGAAAGAGAACCTAAAATAAAAACCCCAAGGTACATTATAGCCAAATGTCAGAACCATTATATCAAGGGAAAAATACTACAAGTGGTCAGAAAGAAACAATTCAAATATCAGGGCATCACAATCAGGATCACATAGGACCTGGTAGCTGCAACATTATAGGATCAGAGGTCATAGGACATGATATTCTGGAGGGCAAAGCAGCTAGGTCTACAATCAATAATCCTTTACCCAGCAAAATTAAGCATAATGCAGCAAAGGAAAGAAATGGTCATTTAATGAAAGAGAAGGGTTTCAAGTCTTCATAAGGAGAAGACCAGAACTAAACCAAAATTCTGGCTCACAATATCAAGACCTAAGAGAAGCATAAATAGGTGAAAACGGAAAAGAAAAAATAAGGGATTCAATAGAACTAAATTATTTACAACCCTACATGGAAAGATGATAATTGTAACTCTTAAAAATTGTACCTTAATAGTATAGATAGAAGGAATATACATAGATAGATGATATGAGTATAAGATGAATTTGAGGGGATGACATTTAAAAAATTAAGGGATGAGAAAGTGGAGTGCCAAGGGTGAGGCAAATTATCTCATATGAAAAGGAACGACCCTTTACAGTAGAGAGGAAGGTAGGAGGGTGGACGGACGATGGGCATTACTTGAACCTTATTCTCATCAATATTGGTGTAAAGAGGGAATAATAAGTACAAAGTTGAATATAGAAATCTATCTTACCCAAAGTGGGGGGGGGAGGGAAGGAGATCAAGTAAAAGGGTGGGGTGGAAACTGTTATAAAGGAAGGAAGATCAGAGGAAGTGGTCACTGGTTAGATGGAAAAGGGTAAAAGGAGAAAGATCACAAAAGAAGGAAGAATAGGATGGAGGGAAATACACAGGTAGTAACCACAACTGTGAATGTGAATGGGATGAATTCTCCCATGAAACAGAAGGGATACCAAAGTGGATAAAAAAAAACAAACAAACCAGAATCCTACAACATGTTGCTTACAAGAAATACACTTGAAGCACAGAGACTCACACAGAGTAAAGGTAAGGGGCTGGAGCAGAATCTATGATGCTTCAGTTAAAGTAAAAAAAAGAAGAGAGGTAGTAATCCTTATCTTAGACAAAGTAAAAGCAAAAATAGACATAATTAAAAGATATAAGGGAGGAAACTACAAGGTGCTAAAAGGTACCATAGACAATGAAGCAATCAAATTAGAAGAGGAAGGAATAGCCTACTTGTCAGATCTATGGGGAGGGGAAGAATTCATGACCAAACAAGAGATAACATTACAAAATGTAGCATGAATAATGTGATCATATTAAATTGAAAAGCTTTTGTACAAACAAAACCAATGTGACCAAGAATAGAAGGACAGCAGAAATCTGGGAAACAATCTAGATAGCAAGTGTCTCTGATAAAGACCTCATTTTTCAAATACATAGAGAATTCAGTCAAATTTATAAGAATATAAGCCATTCCCCGATTGATAAATTGTCAAAGGCCATTTTCAGATGAAGAAATCAAGGATATCTATAGGCATATGAAGAAGTACTCTAAATCATTTTTGATTAGAGAAGTTTAAATTAAAACAAATGTGAAATACCACCTCAATCAGATTGGTAATATGACGACAACAACAACAAAAAAAGAAAATGATAAATGTTGGAGAGCATGTGGGAAAATAGGGACAATAATGCAGTGGAGGTGGAGGTATGAACTGATACAATCACTCTGGAGAGCAATTTGGAACTATGCCCAAAGGGCAACCAAACTATGCATACCCTTTGATCCAGAAATACCTCTATTAGTCTTTATCTCAAAGAGATCCAAAAAAAGGAAAAAGGCTCTGCATGTGCAAAAATATGTATAGCATCCCTTTTCATGGTAGCAAACTATTGGAAACTGAGGGGATGCCCATCCATTGGGGAATGGGTGAACAAGCTGTGGTATATGAATGTAATGGAATACTATTTTGCAATAAGAAATGATGAGCAGGCAGATTTTAGAAAAACCTGAAAAGACTTGTACAAAATGATGCAAAGTGAAGTGAGTAAACCAAGAAAACATTGTACACAGTATCAGCAGCATTGTGTGATCAACTCAGCTCTTTTCAACAGCATGAGGATCTAAGACAAATACAAATTACTCAAGAAAGAAAATGCTATCCATATCCAGATTAAACACTGATAGACTCACTTTGCTGACTGAAGCAGTTTCCACTTTATTCTCTCTCATGGTTTTAATTCCTTTTGATTTGTTTCTTCTTCCATAGCCTTGATTAATATAGAAATATTTTACATGATAGCACATGCATAACGTGTTTCAAACTGCCTACCATTTTCAGAAAAGGGAAGAGAAATGAGGGAGGGAGAAAAAAATGGAACTCCAAATCTTGTAAAACCAAATACTAAAAGTTTACTTGATGCATAATTGCGGGGAAATGCCTAGACTGAGAGTAAGGCAGGAATTCACCTGAACTCTCCCGAATTCATCTCCAAAAAATTATAAAATAACATCTCAAAATGAATTCAGGAGTAGTCGAAGCAACAAAAGGATATGGTAAAACAATTTTCCAGTACAAGACAACTTAGAACGTTGACAGGTAAGGTCTGTCTCACTCAGATAAAAGGGGAGCACAGTCTAGTGCAGATAGCACTTGGTCAAGCCAGCAACAGACCATGACGCAGCAAACCATCTGAAGCCACAGCACAGCAGACCACCAACCAGGCACAGCAGGCCAGCTAAGAGGTTTGATGATACCCAGTGCAGGAGGCTAGCTAAGAGGCCCTAATCCCCAACATGGCAGGCCAGTAAAGAGGTCCCATCACTCACCAAATCTCTATGGAAGAAGCCAACTATGAGGCCCCATATCCGGAGTACAAGAAGTTTGAGGTAGTGCCCCCTGCAGGCCAGGAGTAGAATCCAACATTTAAAGTTACAAAATAAGCTGAAAATTTAGGAGGGAAGGAGGGAGAAAGAGAGAGAGAAAGAAAGAGAGAGAGAGAGAGACAGAGAGAGAGAGAGACAGAGAGAGAGAGACAGAGAGAGAGAGAGAGAAACATCTGAACACAGAAAGTCATTGTGATGATAGAGAAGCTCAAAACACAAACTTAGAATAGAGGACAACAATGTAAAAATGCCTATACACAAAGACTCAAAAAAATGTGAATTGATCTTAGGCCCAAAACACAACTCCTAGAATACCTCAAAAAGTATTTTAAAAATCAAATAAGAGAAGTAGAAGAAAAAATAGGGAAAGAAGTGAGAATGATGCAACAGAATCATGAAAAAAATGGTGACAGCTTGGTAAGGGAAGCACAAAAATGGGGAAAAAATGTATCAAAAAACCACTAAAGAAAACACCTTCTTAAAAAGTAGAATTGGCCAAATGGAAAAGGAGGAATAAAATCTCGCTGAAGAAAATAATTCTTTAAATTAAAATTGGACAGGTGAAAAATAATGATTCCATGAGACATTAAGCAACAATCAAACAAAACTTGGACCTACGTCCAAAGGACTATACAACTGCGCATACCCTTTGATCCAGCAATACCACTAACACGTCTGGATCCCAAAGTAATATAAAAAAAAGAAAAAGGCCAATTTGCACACAAAAAATTTATAGCAACTTCTTTTATGGTGGCTATGAATTGGAAATTGAGAAAATGTCTGTCTGTCAGTTAGGGAATGACTGAACAAGTTTTGGTATATGTTTTGTGATAGAATACTATTGTGATATAAGAAATGACAAGCATAATGATTTCAGAAAAACCTGGAAAGACTTGAAAATGAACTGATACAAAGTGAAGTAAGCAGAACCGGGAGAACACAGAACACAATGTGTTCAGATGTGAATGACTTAGCGATTTTCAGCCATTCAATGATCCCAGTTGATTCCAGAGCTCTCATGATGAAAATATTATCTGCCTCCAGAGAAAGAACTGATGGGGTCTGAATGTGGATTGAAGTATACTATTTTTTACTTTTTTTATGTTTTTTGTCCAAGTTTTCTTCTACAAAATGACTAATATGGAAAAAGTGTTTTCATGATTGTTCATATATAACCTATGTCAAATTGCTTACTGTCTCAGAGAAGGGGGAGGGGACGAAGGTATACAGAAAATTTCAAACTCAAGTGTTTCATAAAAGAAAGCTAAAATTGTTTTTATATGCAATTGGGGAAAATAAAATATTATTTTAAAAGTCATTTGATATAGCAGGATAAAATGTTACCTCCCCCCAAAAAATGCAAATGACCTCCCACCAAACTTAAAGATACACTGTAATGATAAAATGAACTTTGAAAGTTTGTGTTTTCCCATTGCCAGAAATATGACTAAAAATGTAAAGAAAGACATTGGGATTTAGGAAGGCCAATTTCCTCTTGTCCAGAATGCGAGTCCAGGTTTCCACAGTGACTCATAGGTCATTTCCACACTAGCAAATGATTGATGTCTGCTGAAAAAGCCAGTGAGTACAGTTACTCCTTCAGTGCCCAGGTGTTTTTTCTAATCCTAGACTAACAATCTCAGAATGGAAAGGGATTATAGGAACCATTGATTCTGACCCCATACCTGAGCAGCCTTTACTCCAATATTCTATTCTGGTTGATCACCATTTCTTAAGCACCTACTCTGAGTAGGGTTCCATGTTAAGTCCTGGGGATATAGAGACAAACTGCAAAAAGTTTCTGTCTTCAAGGAGCTAACATTCAAACACTGGTAGGTACATAACCTGTGCACATGTGCATGTGTTGCCATATTCCCAAGAAGCAATAATTCACATTCATTTTTAGGGGATCTGTGTGCAGGGGAAGGAGAAAGGAATATGCATTGATTAAGCATCAGGAATAGTTCTAAGTGCTTTACACCTATTATTTCATTTGCTCAGGGAATTCATAACCATTCTACTTTTGCACAGCTATCTTTATTAGAAAATTGTTATTTATAGTAAGTCAAAAATCTGCCTCCTAAAAATGTCTTCTTCTTTCTATTTGTCATAGTTTCTCCCTTTGAGTTGAACAGAAAAAGCTTCATCTCAAATCCACATCACCAACTGAATATCTGAATACAGAAGTCACCTCTTCCCAGCCTAGGTCTTGCCTTCTCCAAACAAAATTCCCTTGGTTATTTCCAAAATTCCTTGTATTTTTATAATCATACAAATATGCAGGATTTGTTCTGCAAAATGCATTATAATTTGAAATGAGAAAACATATAATTAGTGATGCAAAGGCCATTGACTGAGAGCGTGGCAATTATTGGTTGTATATTAATGCATAAGAGTTAAAATCTAGCAATTTTAATTTATCTACTCTGGTCAATTCAAATCCATTCAGTAAATAGATATGAAACATTTCTCATATGCAGTGTCCTGTAACCAACTCTTGCTTCAATTTCACAGAAATCCCTTCAAGAAAAGATAGGTGGGGGAATACCTAATGCTTAATGTGAAAATGAACCATAAAATCAAGACTATAAGATGAGAATCTGGAAGCCTGAGTTTTAGTCCTGGACCTGCCACTTGTTCTTTTTATGATAGGGGCAGGTTAATTCCTCAGTTTGAGCCTCAGTTTATTTATCTTTTAAATGTCCTCTTTAGCAATTCCATCATCATTCTATATCCATTACTTCTAGTTCAGTCCATAGAGGCCACAAAGATGAGAGCTATTGTTAGACATGAATTGTAAAAAAAAAAATCTAATTTACAAAAGATTTTGATTGGCTAGGATAGTGGATCAAAGGTAACATTTTGTTTTGTTTTTTAATTTAAGGATTAGTATGGAGTTCAGTTTGTTTGTTTTTTTTAAATCTGGTGACCTGCAGGATAGAAGAAACATCTGTTCATGTGAAAAGAAACCAGTTGTCTTGGTGAACCACTACATTATTATGAGTCACAATGTAAAATGGCAGCCCACAAAGATGACGTGTTTAAAGAAAATTTATTCCTTGGGAGGCAACATGGTATGAATGAATGGGGGGGAAAGTGTTTAGTAAGTACGTACTATGTAACAATGGAGAAAGAATTGGCAAACCACTCCAGTATCTTTGCTAAGAAAAATCCAGATGGAATCATGAAAAATTAGACACAACTGAAACAATTGAACAACACCATCTAGCACTCTGCTTTTAATGGTGAAAAAGAATGAGATTCAGAGTCAAAGGATTTAAATTCAAATTCCATTTTCCTACTACCTGTGTGACCATGAATAAGTATTTGAACCTCTCTGGGCCTCAGTCTCCCTATTTTAAAATGAGTAGTTGAACTAAATGAATTCTAAAGTACTTTCCAGCTCTGACTATGATCCTGTGGTCTCTAGTTCAACCCTGCTCTCTAAATATGCCTTCTTCACTTGTCCTGTGAGTACTATGACACCAATTTTATGAAGATACTTGTAAGATTTTTACATTTATTCCATATTATATCCAACTCAGTGTTCTTCTAGCCTGTTATCTCTTCTTTGGGATCCTGATTCTGTTAACAATTCCTCCTATTTTTCATGGTCAAATACATTTTTTTAAATGATGTGATCTTTTCAGTTTAAATGAAGAGTCCAATTTGTAACTTTGTGTGGTATATGCTCTAAGTTACTTTGGAGTTTTAAGCTTGTTTCTCTCTCTCTCTCTCTCTCTCTCTCTCTCTCTCTCTCTCTCTCTCTCTCTCTCTCTCTCTCTCTCTCTTTCTCTCTCTCTTGAAATCTGTGGCTTATATCAATTGATCAATCAACAAGTATTTATTAAGCACAACTTTGCCGACACTTTGCAAAATTTCTGGACAGTTTCTTGCAATATTTTCTGTTACATAATAATAAGTTTTTGATTGGTCTCTTTTCCCCTTGAGGAGACATCTAACCCTTAAATCAAGCCTGTGCCTCCTAATTTCCAGGCTAGTCGATCACTTTGGCTAATGTAAAGTTCATGTTTTTTTTTTAAATTTCAGTTTAACCCTAACCCTAACCCTAACCCTACTCTTTGCAATCCCTATAGGAGAGGACTCATGGCAGCTAGGCTTCTAGGCACATTTTGCCTTAGGTACAGAGGTTCTTTCCCCTTTAGCCAGTTTTACATGACTTTGTTTCCTCCTCACTCAACATTATCTCTTATTTTGTTTTTTATGGTTGAGCAGCTGTCATGTGTTCTAATATCAATGGAACTAGAGATAGGGTCAGGGGAGTATATTAGACTAAGTCATTGCCATGAGGGGACCACTATAGCCAGGCTTTGAAGCAAATTATTGTCCACCTCTTGGTATTGACTATGTACCTGGCATCCAGGAGGGCTGGTGGTGGTCGCTTGACTCTCTGCTGTAATTTGGAAAAGGCTTGACCTTTTACGGAAGTATTTATTATTAAGGAGATGTTTAGTGATCAGGGAAAAGGAAGTTGGAATCACAAAGAGGCAGTATGGCATCATCAAGAACAGGTCATGCCAGACCAACCTTATTTCATTATCTGACATAGTGACTATAGTAAATAACTAAACTATTTATCAGAGAATGTTGAAGACAAAGTTTACTAGATTTTAGGAAAATGATTGTTTAAGGAGCTCCTGCTATTCTGGTGGAAGGAATGATAGTACCAGAGATATAAGTTGGCTCAAGACTGTAATCAGAGTGGAGTTAAAGAACGGATCATTGCTGGTGAAAAGTAGCAGTGAAAGTAGTAGAGAAAGTAAAATGGAATCCTTGTCAAATTTACAGATGACAGGTTTATGATACTATCATTCCCCCCATTAGAATAGCATCTCCTTAATAATCTATTCTTGACTTTCCCTAGGATTCAATGCCAAATACATTGGTCTATAGTTTGGAAAATCCATTTTTCCTTCTTGGAAAAAAAAATACAACAAACCTACGAGGTGCGTTCTATAGGTATCAGAAACTGAGGCTCAGAAAGATTCTGTAATTGGCCTCTAGCTACACAACAAGTTAGTGTCTGAAGCAGAAACTAAATCTAAGACTCTTTGGACTCCAGATCTAGTATCCTTTCCAATGAAATCCATTGTGGTACACTCCATAGATTTCTGTTGATATCATTTTATGATGTCAGCATTTTCATTGAGGTTCTTTTTTTCTAAAATCTTACATCAAAACCAGCGTGTTTCTTGCTTGCTTCAATTGTCCCCCAGACTTGGGAGCTGTTTCAATAAAATAGCTCAAATCATTGTCTCCTTTTGAGGGCCACAGCTGGATCATATCAGTCAGACCTCTTCCTCAGAGGCACTGGACCAACCACAGTAGCCACCCAAAGTGTGGTCCAGTGCCGTGGGACTCTTCAGAGAGACCACAGGAAGGGATTCAGGGCAAACAGCCTCTTCTCTTTGTTATATGTTTGATTCCATCAGGAGAACAATAGCCAAATCCCAGATGGGGGAAGCTTAGTACGCTTGCAAGGAGTTTATGTTCCAAGTCCACAAGCATTGTGTGGCTGAGAAAGATGGTTGAAGATCACAAGAGAATAGATTCCAATGTCAGGAGGCACGGTGACCCCAAGCTCAAAGACTCCCTTTGAGCCACATCCACCCCTAGGTCTTGATACATTATTGCTTCTAATACATTATCAGAATGATAATCTTGTATGGCTTACCTTTACAAGTGCATTTAAAAACATGTACTATATATTTTAAAGCAAATTATTTCTGTGTTCCCCCTTGGAACAAACTATCTTGTATAGTGATGTGAAGATGTAGGTTGCGGAAGTGGATATAGTTTATGGGGAAAAATACCCAGACACTTTTAGAACTTGAGGGTAGGGAAGCAACATAGATGAGAGAGCAAAGATCATTCTTGGTGAGTAGTCTGCATGACCTGGATAATGAATCTAAATTTTGAAAATATTTCTTCCTGTAAAAAGAGGCTTTGTTTGTCTCTGTGAGCTCTTCCCCATTCCAAGCATTGTAGTCTTCCCCCTACACAAAAAATAGGTAGGTACCAATCAGAGTAGATATTTGCTTCCAGGGAACCAAGAAACTTTAGAGGAGAGAAAGGTAAGGGAGAACACCAGCAGCTGGGTGAATCCAAAATGGCTTCATACAGAAAAGATGTATTAAGGAAGTGATGTAGGATGAAGAAGAATGAGAGGGACGGATAACAAAGGAAAGATTCTTTCTGCACGTTGTGAACCCATTCTCCTGCTTTACTGGTGAAGACCAACTCAAAAGAAGTTACTGGGAACTATACATGATTCTGCTGCTGAGGTACCTTGGCCAGGATGCAATGAGAACATGGAATCAGAGAAACCAGACAGCAACAGAATAGTGAATAAGAAGGGTCTGAGAATAGTCAATCCCTGGGTCCTGAGATCCTTCAACTGATTTGTCATTGATCATCTGGGAGATGGTGAGTATAACTGGATTGGCAATGCTTATTACCTCTCAAACGATGTGGCTTTGGGATGTTCTGAATTTAAGCATCAGAACCACGCTCATCAAAGCCCTCAGTTTGGGGCACACCTGTAGACTGGGCAAGGATAATCTTGGATGAAGCAGCACTGGTGGTTAGCATAGCATGTGATAGTTTAAATATATTAGATCTTATTTTTTTGCATCATTGGTTATATATAAAGCGGTATATGAGGCTTAGAAAGTCAACTCTGTTATGCTATGTCAATATGACTTCTTGGAAATGCATGACAGAAAAACAAAGTTTTTCTTTGGTGTCTGTCTAACCAAAAATTTAATTGGATAACTCCACACAGGCCATATATCTAGGTCATAGAGAGTAAGACGGCCCTTTGCAACAAGAGCAGAGCTAGAGGTTAGAGACATCCAGCTATTTGAGAACCAGAGAGACTTTGGGCTTTCCCCCAAGTGTCCTAGGGATTTAGGTTAAGAACATCACCTTGCAGGTGTGCCAGTGTGACAGTGGTGATAGTGTGTCTCAGTGACAGTGCCCAGTACTTTTGTTGAACATAATAAAGTGACTAGGCAATAGTGCGTGGTGGTGATGACATGTTATTCTCCTTATTTCTGTCATGTTCAACTCTTAGTCATCCCATTTGGGTTTTTCTTGGCAAAAGGACTAGGGTTGTTTGTGATTTCCTCCTCCAACTCATTTTACAAATAAAGAACTGAAACAAACAGGATTATATGTCTTTCCCAAGGTCACACAGCTAGGAAGTATGATGAGTCATCCTGACTTCAGGCTTCAAACTTACCTATTGATGAGAAAATTGAGGTTACAAGAGATTTAGTGACTTGCCCATAATCATACAACAAGTTTAAAAGGTAAGACAGGCAGAATTTGAATGAAGATCTTTCCTCACACCCAGTCTTCTATGCTTTTCCTGACAAGAAAAAGAAGTAGTAGGTAATGGATATGATAGACATCTACATCCAAAGAAACAAGAAAATTTAGAATAGGAAAAGGCAATGGAATACGCATTTATATAGTGGCTATTATGTCTTAAGCACTGTGATAAAGGCTTTACAAATATTTTCAGTTGATCCTGACAGATTGGTATTATCCTCATTTCACAGTTAAGGGAACTGAGGCAGACAGAGGCAAAGTGACTTGCCCAGAGTCACAGTTAGGTGTTATTTATTGTTCATCCTTCATTTTCTAAGAGAACCAATGACTTTAAAAGGGTGATATATTGACTGACAAGTGAGTTAGATTGAAGTGAGGTAGCTGTGCAGTCATAAGCCCCACTCTCTCCTCCTGAGACATTAGGTGGCAAGATATACCTCAGGATGACTGTCAATGGCCCAGGATGCAGTGGGAGGCATTGGCCTTTTTAAGCTAAGGTCTTTTCCAGGTCTCAGTTTATGTGAGGCAACACCCATTCAGGAGTTAAAGGGTAGGTAAGAATTGAGGTAAAAATGGCCTACTTTGTCTTCACAAAAGAATACATAGTAAGTATGAGGCTAGATTGGAAGTCAGGTCTTCTAGGCCCATCACTCTATCCACTGAACCACTTAACTACCTAGGATAAATATGGTCTATAGAATCACAGAATCTGGGAGCTGAAAGAGACATCAGCAGCCATCTAGTCCAACCCATACACAAAAGGGCTCCCCAGGATAACATATTTATGGGGGTGGAGCCAAGATGGCTGGAGTAATAACACAGACTATCTACAGCACTCCCCCCAAGCCCAGTTAAATGCCTATAAAGATGGCTCTAACAAACTCTGGAACTTCAGGAGTGAAGCAAATCTCCAGCCCAAGATGGCCTAGGAGTGTCTATAGCACCACCCAGGTAGTAGAGTGCAGTCTATTGTAGGCTGTGCATGCACAGAGGGGACCTGAGCAGGCTTTGGGGGGACTGAATCTCCCTTACCTGTGGTGCTTTCCAGACTTCATGACCCCAAATGGCTGAGGAAGGTCAGTGGAAAAAACCCATGAGACCTGGTTGAGAGAGTATAGTGGCACCAGGACAGGGGAGGTGTTGAAGGAACCCAGGACAATCACAGCAGCAGCAAAGGCAGCTGCAGCTACTATTTCTGGAGTTCTGTGCCCACAGATTGTGGGGGGTTCAAGAGGCTGACAGTACACCCCCCCCAAACCCCACTGGAGAGCTCAAAAGTCAAGTAAATGGTGGGGGAAATGATCAAAAACTGGAAAAAGAATCAGACTATAGAATCTTAATTGGTGACAAGGAATACCAAAACATGCAAACAGAAGACAACAAAGTCAAAACTCCTCCATCCAAAACCTCCAAGAAAAATATGAATTGGTCTCAGGCCATGGAAGAACTCAAAAAGGATTTTGAAAATCTAATAAAAGAAGTAGAGCAAAAATTGGGAAGAAAAATGAGAGTGATGTAAAAAAAATCATGAAAAAAGAGTCAAGTGCTTGCTACAGGAGACCCAAAAAATGCTGAAGAAAATTACACTTTTAAAATACACTAACCCAAATGATAAGAGATGCAGAGTCCATGAAAAGAAGAATGCTCTGAAAAGCAGTTGGCCAGATGGAAAAGGAGGTCCAAAAGTTCACTGAAGAAAATAATTCCTGAAGGATTAGAATGGAGCAGATGGAAGCTAATGACTTTATGAAAAAATCAAGAAATTATAAAACAAAACCAAAGGAATGAAAAAACAGCACAGTGTGAAATATCTCATTAGCAAAACAACTGACCTGGAAAGTAGATCCAGGAGAGACAATTTAAAAATTATAAGACTACCTGAAAACTACGTTCAAAAGAAGAGCCTAGACATTATCTGTCATGAAATTATCAATGAAAACTCCTTTGGTATTCTAGAACCAGAGGGAAAAATAAATATGGAAAGAATCCACTAACTGCCTCCTGAAAGAAATCCCAAAAGGAAAACTCCTAGGAATATTGTAGCCAAATCCCAGGACAAGGAGAAAATATTACAAGCAAACAGAAAGACACAATTTGAGTAGTATGGAAATGCAATCAGAATAACACAAGATTTAGCAGCTTCTACATTAAGGGATCACAGGGCTTGGAATATGATATTCCAGAAGTCAAAGGAGCTAGGATTAAAACCAAGAATCACCTACCCAGCAATACTGAGTATAATACTTCAGAGGAAAAAATGATCATTCAATCAAATAGAGGACTGTCAAGCATTCTTGATGAAAAGACCAGAGCTGAAAAGAAAAATTGACTTTCAAACACAAGAATCAAGAGAAGCAGACAAAGGTAAACAGGAAAGAGAAATCATAAGGGATTTACTAAAGTTGAACTGTATACATTCCTACATGGAAAGATAAAATTTATAACTCTTGAGACATTTCTCAGTATCTGGGTATTTGGAGGGATTATATACATATAGAGAGAGGGCACAGGGTGAGTAGAATAGGAAGTGATGTTATCTAAAAAAATAAAATTAAGGGGTGAGATAGGAATATAGTGCCAGAAGAAAGGGAAAAACAGAATGGGGCAAACTACTTCTCACATAAAAAGGCAAGAAAAACCTTTTTAAATGGAAGGGAAGGGAGGGGAATTGAGAAGGAAAAAGTGAAGTTTACTCTTAACACATTTGGCTTAAGGAGGGAATAGCATGCACTTTCAATTTGCTATGAAAATCTCTCTTATACTAGAGGAAAGTAGGGGAGAAGGGGATAAGCAAGGTGTGGGGGGGTGATGATAGAAGGGAAGGCAAATGGGAAGAGGGATTAATTAGAAGCAAACACTTTTGAGGAAGGATAGGGTCAAAAGAGAGAATAGAATAAATGGGAGAGCAGGATAGAATGGAAAGAAATATAATTAGTCTTTCACAACATGACAGCATGACCACACAAGTATAATATATATCTAATTGCTTGCCTTCTCAATGGGGATAGGTGGAAAGGGAAGAAAGGAGAGAAGTTTGAACACAAAATTTTAAAAAACAAATTTTTAAAATGTTTTTTACATGCAACTGGGAGATAAGATATACAAGTAATGGGGTACAGAAATCTATCTTGCCCTACAAGAAAATAGAGGAGATGGAGATAAGGGAAGAGCGGGACACGATAGAAGGGAAGGGAGATTAAGGGAAGAGGGTAATCATAATGCAAACTGTCAGAGTGGGAGGAGAGGAGAGACAGGGAGGAAATTTGGAAGTCAAAATCTTGTGGAAATAAATGTTGAAAACTAAAAATAAATTGATTAATTTAAAAAATAAAATTACATATCTGAGAAGTCTTACAGCCTTTGTTTGAAGACCTCCAAGGAGGGGGAGCCTACCACTTTTTGAGGTAGGTTAAAACCCAGATATGTGGGAACATCTGATAAAGACCACTTCCTGAGGATGCCAGTTCCACTCTAGTATGACAGCAATGACTGCCGTATTTATTTGTTTATTTTCCTGACATCAATCCTAAATCTGTCTCTTAGTAAATTCAGTCCATTGCTCTTAGTTCTATCCTATGGGGTCAATCAAGACAGACACTTCATCTGCATCTGCTTCATAGAGTCCTAGCAGAAGGGCAATCCATTTTTTTCCATTCCTAGAGAATCCATTTTTTTTTTCAGAACTAGGTTTCACAGTTCTAGTTTCAAAGGAGCATCTTTTTAGCTGCAAAGTTAACAACTGGGTTTTTGCCTTTGTTAATTTACATACATTCCCATAACCAGCCTTGTATCCTCTTTTTAATTTAAATAGTCCTGGATCACAGCCACGCAATATGCAAAACCCTACAGGTCTGAAAATTCTCAATCTGCTTATTTTCAACTCTCTAAACAGCTGATTCTGACCAAGTGTGTGGGAAATTGTGCAGAAAAATAAACCCACTGCAACAAATAGTTACAAAAATCTTGTTAATTCTGCACTCTTCAATAAAGCTCATTAGGGACTAACTGCACAATGCTAAAAACTACTCATGGAAAGGTAGAAAGTGGAGAAAACCAGATGTTAAATCCTGAAATAATCACAGGGCTAGATGAGATGTTGGAAGTCATCTTGCCTGACCTCATTTTATAGATAAAGAAGCTGAGCTGAAGATTCTTACACAGGATTGTACAGGTGACAATAAGTGGCATAGTTGGGATTGAAATCCACATAATAAAATCGTAAGTATCATAGATATATATCTGGAGGCAAATCAAGAGGTCTTATAATTCACCAGCCTCTTTTCACAGATTAGGAAACTGCAGCTATGTGAGGTAACATAATTTGTCTAAAGGCTAATAATTAATGACTAATAGATGTCAGATTTGAAACCTGGTCTTTTTATTCAAAATTTAACTTTCTTTTTTTTGCCCCTCTGGCATATTGACGATCAAGAAGGAAACACACACACATGCACACACACACAAAGTGGCAGCTTAAGTGAATTTAGTTGAGACAAGAGTAGAAATAGTTCATTCATGGGCAACTGAAAATATTCAGATTAATCAATTATCCATTTGCAAATAAGAAATTCAGAAAAAAAGGTATCTGTCTCTTCAAAATTTCATTTGCCCCATTGACATCATCTATCCTTCCCATTTTTAGGTTTTAGATGAGAATATGATACAGAAATTTGAGTTTCCTATAAGCTAGGCTACTCCACTCATATTTTCATTAGGTGCCATTTATGGTATAAAAGTGGTCCTGGACTTTCAAAGACTTTGCCAATATAGTACCCCCTCTGGCAGGGCTTTCCAAGCTGGAAATACTTTGAGTTCAGGATCAGTGAGGGATGGTATATGTGCTATTCAATCATACATCACTGTGCCCAGTGAAATCCTGGAGATTATTGACAAGGCCATCAGTAGTGGCTTGTCACAGGATGAATTTAAAGAGTCACAGAAATTCATAAATATTGTCTTTTCTGGTGTGGAGAGGATGCTATGATAATGATAATACCATGCATTTAGAATGTTAAAGATTTAAAAGCATTTTACATATGTGAGTCATATAATCTTGTTTTTAGAGGAGAGCCACATGTAACAGCGGGACTATCCAGTAGTAACTCCTTCCCAGAGCCTGCACAGAATATTGTCTGCTGTCAGCCCATGTGGAAGAATCTGTGGAGAAAGGAATGATAACATGTAGTGCAATGGCCCTGGTCCCTAACTCAAGAGTATGAGTAAGTATTCTGTTTCTTACCACAAGGTAAAGAGGGGATATTTTTAGTTGGCCACTGAACTGGAACTGAGAAACAGGCAAATGATTCCAATGGCAAAAACTCATTCCCCCTTTTCTGCCTGGATGATTTGAGTAAGAAAGACATAATGTGGCAGAGCCAAGATGGCAGAGTAGAAAGACACACATACTCCAGCTCTTCCCCCACAGCCCATAAAATACCTGTAAAAAATGACTCTCAACAAATTCTAGAGCATCAGAAGCCACAGAACAACAGAGTGAAAGAGATTTCCATCAAAGGTAATCTGGAAGGCCAAAAAGAAAGGTCTATTGCACAGGACGTGGAGTGGACCAGACCTCAGCCTTGGCACCAGCACTGGGAGGAACAGGACCAGAACAGGCCTCCAGGAAAGAATCCTCACTAGCAGCAAAAGGTCTCAGATCCCTCAATCCACAAGCACCAAAGAAAGCTTCAAAGGTCAGTGAGAAGACTTTCCCAAATGGATGAGAGGGGAGTAGGGTCCCCCCTTAGCCCTGGCCCCAGGCAGTGGCAGCCATAGTCATGGCAGCAGCAGGGGAAGCAGTGGTGGTAGCAGCTGTAGTGTCCATTTGGGAAGCTTTCCAACTAAAGCCCCTAGGGAAATTGAGCAGCTGATCTAAATTTCAGCCCTGAGCATGGTCCTGGGGTGAGGAGGAACACTAGGGCCTTATTCTTTTTTTTTTCAGCTTTTTTTTTATTATTATTATTTTTTAATGTTTAACAATCACTGCCATACAATTGAGATTTTATCCCCCCCCACCTACCCCCCACTACCCCCCTCCCTCCCCATGACTGCATACAATTCTGTATAGATTCTACATATACTTTCCTATTGAGTATATTTTCACTATAGTCATGCTATGTAGTCAGACTAAAATAAATGAAAGAAATCATATAACAAATCAAAACATGATACACAAACACATACACATACACAAACATGATCTGCTACATTTTGTGAATGACTCCCATATTTCTTTCTCTGAGTGTGGAAGGCATTTTGCCTTGAGAACCACCTTTGGGATTTTTTTTTTTATAAGAAGTTTTTGCGTTATTACAAAATTCCAAGTCTACCAGAAAAAACTCTCCCACACTGTGGTCGTTGCTGTGCACAAAGTTCTCCTGGTTCTGCTCCTTTCACTCAGCATCAGGTCATATAAGTCCTTCCAGGCCTCTCTGAAGTCTTCTTGTTCATCATTTCTTATGGCACAATAGTACTCCATTACATTCATATACCATAATTTATTCAGTCATTCCCCAATTGATGGACATCCCCTTGACTTCCAGTTTTTGGCAACTACATAGAGTGCTGCTATAAATATTTTTGTACATGTGGGACCCTTTCCCATTTTTATGATCTCTTGGGGATATAGTCACTAGGACCCTATTCTTGGCAAAGGATTCAGAAGTCAAGTAACTGGCTGGGAAAATGGTAAAAAAAATGGGAAAGGTAACTTTCTTGATGAACAGGTATTTCCTTCTATCCTTTCAGACGAGGAAGAAGAATGCATACTGTCAGAGGAAGTTAAGACTTCTGCATCCAGTACCTCCAAAATAAATATGCAATGGTCTCAGGCTATGGAAGAGTTTGTAAACCGAGTCAATAGCTTGCTAATGGAGAACCAAAAAAGTGCTGAAGAAAATAACACCTTTAAAAATAGCCTTACTCAACTGGGAAAAGAGTTACAAAAAGCCAATAAGGAGAAGAAGGCTTTAAAAAGCAGAATCAGCCAAGTGGAAAACGAGGTGCAAAAGCTCACTGAAGAAAATAGTTCTTTAAAAATGAGAGTGGAGCAGATGGAAGCTAATGACTTTATGAGAAATCAAGAAATTACAAAGCAAAACCAAAAGAATTAAAAAAATAGAAGATAATGTGAAAAATCTCAGTGGAAAAACAACTGACCTGGAAAATAGATCCAGGAAAAACAATTTAAAAATTATGGGACCACCTGAAAGCCATGATCAAAAAAAGAGCCTAGACATCATCTTTCATGAAATTATCAAGGAAAACTGCCCTGAGATTCTAGAACCAGAGGGCAAAATAAATATTAAAAGAATCCACCAAACACCTGCTGAAAGAGACCCGAAAAGAGAAACTCCTAGGAATACTGTGGCCAAATTTCAGAGTTCTCAGTTCAAGGAGAAAATAGTGCAAGCAGCTAGAAATAAACAATCCCAGTATTGTGGAAATACCAGCAGGATAACACAGGATCTGGCAGTTTCTACAGTAAGGGATCAAAACTCTTGGAATAGGATATTTCAGAAGTCAAAGGAACTGGGATTAAAACCAAGAATCACCTACCCACCAAAACTGAGTATAATACTTCAGAGGAAAAAATGGTCATTTCAATGATATAGAGGGCTTTCAAGCATTCTTGATGAAAAGACCAGAACTGAAGAGAAAATCTGACTTTCAAACACAAGAATCAAGAGAAGCATGAAAAGGTAAACAAGAGAGAGAAATCATAAAGGACTTTCTAAAGTTGAAGTGTTTACATTCCTACATGGAAAGATAATATTGGTAACTCTTGAGACTTTTCTCAGTACTTGGGTAGGTGGAGGGATTTTACACACACACACACACACACACACACACACATATAGACAGAGAGCCCAGGTTGAGCTGAATCAGAAGGGATGATATCTATAAAAATAGAATTAAGGGATGAGAGAGGAATATACTGGGAGGAGAAAGGGATAAATGGAATGGGGCAAATTATCACTCATAAAAGAGATAAGAAAAATCTTCAGTGGAGGAGAAAAGGGAGGAGGTGAGAGAGGAAAAGTGAAGCTTACTCTCTTCACCTATGACGTAAAGAGGGAATAACATGCTCACTAAATTTGGTATGAAAATCTGTCTTACACTACAGAAAAGTAGGAGAGAAGGGGACAAGTGGGGTGAGGGGGATGATAGAAAGGAAGGCAAATGGGAGGATGGAGTAATTAGAAGTAAACACTTTTGAGAAGGGAAAAAGTCAAAAGAGAGAATAGAATAAATATAGGACAGGGTAGGATAGAGGGAAATATAGCTAGTCTTACACAACATGACTATTATGGAAGTATTTTGCAAAACCACACATATATAGCCTGTATTGAATTGCTTGCCTTCTCAGTGGGGATGGATGGGAAGGGAAGAAGGGAGAGAAGTTGGAATTCAAAGTATTAGAAACGAATGTTGAGAATTGTTATTGCATGTAACTGGGAAATAAGAAATATAGGTAATGGGGTATAGAAATCTATCTTGCCCTACAAGAAAAGAGAGAAGGGGGGGGGGGGGCAGAACCAAGATGGCAGAGTACAAAGACACATATGCTAGCTCCAAACCCACAGCCCATAAAATATCTGTAAAAAAGAACTCCCAACAAATTCTGCAGCAGCAGAAGCCACAGAACAACAGAGCGAATGAGATTTCTGTTCCTGAGAGACCTGAAAACAGACACCAAAGGTCGTCATGCACCGGACCCAGATCAGAGCCCAGCCCTGCCTTGGCCACACAGCATTGGATCCGAGCAGGCTTTAGGGACAGAATCTCCAGCGGCCACTTGGGTTCCTCCACCCACGGGCCCCAAAGGTTGGTGAAAGTGTCTTCTCAGCTTGCCAAGAGGGGAGTGGGGTGCCCCCATAACTCAGGCCCCCTCAGGAGGCAGCAGTGGAGGCAGTAGCAGACAGGGGCTCCCAAAGCAGGAAGGAGCAAGGATCCATTGTTGAAGGTCTCCACATAAACCCCCTGAGGGAACTGAGCCTGTGAGGTGGCCCTGCCCCCACCTGAACACCTGAACTTAATCTCACATTGACTACCAGCCCCACCCCAGCCCAAAGCCCTCAGGCTGGGAAGCAGCATTTGAATCTCAGACGCCAAGTGCTGGCTGGGCGGATCTGGAGGCAAAGTAGGTGTGAAGAGAATACTCAGAAGTCAAGTCACTGGCTGGGAAAATGCCCAGAAAAGGGGAAAAAAATAAGACTATAGAAGGTTACTTTCTTGGTGAACAGGTATTTCCTCCCTTCCTTTCTGATGAGGAAGAACAATGCTTACCATCAGGGAAAGACACAGCAGTCAAGGCTTCTCTATCCCAGCTCACCCAATGGGCTCAGGCCATGGAAGAGCTCAAAAAGGATTTTGAAAATCAAGTTAGAGAGGTGGAGGAAAAACTGGGAAGAGAAATGAGAGAGATGAAAGAAAAGCATGAAAAGCAGGTCCACACCCTGCTAAAGGAGACCCAAAAAAATGCTGAAGAAAATAACACCTTGAAAAATAGGCTAACTCAACTGCCAAAAGAGGTTCAAAAAGCCAATGAGGAGAAGAATGCTTTCAAAAGCAGAATTAGCCAAATGGAAAAGGAGATTCAAAAGCTCACTGAAGAAAATAGTTCTTTCAAAATTAGAATGGAACAGATGGAGGCTAATGACTTTATGAGAAAACAAGAAATCATAAAACAAAACCAAAAGAATGAAAAAATGGAAGATAATGTAAAATATCTCATTGGAAAAACAACTGACCTGGAAAATAGATCCAGGAGAGACAATTTAAAAATTATGGGCCTACCTGAAAGTCATGATCAAAAAAAGAGCCTAGACATCATCTTTCATGAAATTATCAAGGAAAACTGCCCTGAGATTCTAGAACCAGAGGGCAAAATAAGTATTCAAGGAATCCACTGATCACCACCTGAAAGAGATCCAGAAAGAGAAACTCCTAGAAGTATTGTGGCCAAATTCCAGAGTTCCCAGGTCAAGGAGAAAATATTGCAAGCAGCTAGAAAGAAACAATTCAAGTATTGTGGAAATACAATCAGGATAACACAAGATCTAGCAGCTTGTGCATTAAGGGATCGAAGGGCTTGGAATAGGATATTCTAGAAGTCAAAGGAACTAGGACTAAAACCAAGAATCCCCTACCCTCAGCAAAACTGAGTATAATACTTCAGGGGAAAAATTGGTCTTTCAATGAAATAGAGGACTTTCAAACATTCTTGATGAAAAGACCAGAGATGAAAAGAAAATTTGACTTTCAAACACAAGAATCAAGAGAAGCATGAAAAGGTAAACAGCAAAGAGAAGTTATAAGGGACTTACTAAAGTTGAACCATTTACATTCCTACATGGAAAGACAATATTTGTAACTCTTGAAACTTTTCAGTATCTGGATACTGGGTGGGATTACACATACACACACACACCCACACACCCATAGAGACAGAGTGCACAGGGTGAATTGAAGAGGATGGGATCATATCTTAAAAAAGTGAAATCAAGCAGTGAGAGAGAAATATATTGGGAGGAGAAAGGGAGAAATGGAATGGGGCAAATTATCTCTCATAAAAGAGGCAAGCAAAAGACTTATTAGTGGAGGGGAAAAGAGGGGAGGTGAGAGAAAAACATGAAGTTTACTCTCATCACATTCCACTAAAGGAAGGAATAAAATGCACACTCATCTTGGTATGAAAACCTATCTTACAATACAGAAAAGTGGGGGATAAGGGGATAAGCAGGGTGGGGAGGATGATGGAAGGGAGGCCATGGGGAGGAGGGAGCAATTTGAGGTCGACACTCATGGGGAGGGACAGAATCAAAAGAGAGAATAGAAATAATGGGGGACAGGATAGGATGGAGGGAAATATAGTTAGTCTTATGCAACACGACTATTGTGAAAGTTATTTGCAAAACTACACAGATATGGCCTATATTGAATTGCTTGCCTTTCAAAGGGAAGGGATGGGGAGGGAGGGAGGAAGAGAAGTTGGAACTCAAAGTTTTAGGAACAACTGTCGAGTACTGTTCTTGCTACTAGGAAACAAGAAATACAGGTAAAGGGGTATAGAAAGTTATTTGGCCCTACAGGACAAAAGAGAAGATGGAGACAAGGGCAGAGACAGATGATAGAAGAGAGGGCAGATTGGTGATAGGGGCAATTAGAATGCTCAGTGTTTTGGGGTGAGGGGAGGGGATAAAAGGGGAGAAAATTTGGAACCCAAAATTTTGTGAAAATGAATGTTAAAAGTTAAATAAAAAATAAATTAAATAAATAAATGAATGAATGAATAAAAGATAAAAAAAGAAAAGAGTAAAGATTGGGATAAGGAAAGGGTGGGGTGTGACAGAAGGGAGGGCAGATTGAGGGAAGGGGTAATCAGAATGCAAGGTGCTATTGGGTGCGAGGAGGGGAGAGATAGGGAGAAAAATTGTAACTCAAAATTTTGTGGAAATGAATGTTGAAATCTAAAAATGAATAAATAAACAGAAAAAAAAGAAAGGCATGATGTAAGCCTCTGGGTGTGGAGAATCCTCAGGCTCTTCCTACCTCAACCAACACATGATTTGTGAACACAGGTCTTTGGGCTTTTTCATCTGTATGAGTATTTGTTCTTTTTCTTGCTTGAAGGAGTGTTAGAGACAGCTATAACCTTGTGATCCTCAAAAGGCTAGAGAAATTTTTTGTGTCCAAAAATTAGAAGTCGTGTTAATATGTGTTACCAACTGAGCCTAGTGAAGCCTAAGGGTAGGAATTCAACCTAGAAATGAATAAACCTGGTCAAGAAGTAACTCATCCATTGACCATGCTACCTTCTCACTTGGAAGTGAACTGGGTGAGGGAGAGCAATGGAGGACAAATGTCATGTAGAAACTGTTATGTTTCTACTCCCTTTAGGAACTGAAGTATTGTAGGAATTAGTGAATCATCTTGGTGCTGAAGGATAGGGAATTTCATACTTCTGTTCTTGCTTGATCTTCTGAATTAATGATCTTTTAGTGAATTCATGTGAATTTTTAAATGTAACTGAAGTGCTAATTACTAGTGACTGATATTAAGGGGACCATAAAGGAATGGAGACTCCATAGCATTGGGGAAGGATATCCCCAATGCTCCCTCAGAGGTATGTCTAGAACCCCTAGGGGGAAAGATGTAGGTAGTCCTTGGTAGGGTATATGTAACCTTTCGGTTTAAATAGGAGTTAAGATAAGGATTCTGACAGTTTAAGTATTACTATCCCCATTTTATTAAAGAAGAGTAACCAAGGTTCAGAAGTTAAGTGCACTTTGCATGAACGAAGTTACTTAAATATCAGAATATAGTCACTATTGTCTTATTCATGTGAAGTGTGAACTTATGAATGTTTTTCCCCATTACTAGAATGCAATCTCTTTGAAAGCATGAATTTTGTCTCATTTGTTGAGCTTAGTATTTCCCTTAGAACCTGGCACAGTGATCAACACATAGGTTATGTCATTGGTTCAAGAGCTACCTCCATTGACCTAAGTTGCAACCAGTCTAGAACTGGTGAGCTTGGAGAATCTTAGATTAAGTGACTTGCCTATGGTGACACAGCTGGTAAATGTCAGAGATGGGTTTCAAATCCAGGTCCTTCTGAGTCAAGTCCCACAGTCAACCTTCTATGGATGCCAACCATCTTTATCATGGACAAGAGTGACCATACCCACAAAATCATGCCATTCAAGACTATAATCATTTTTTTTCTTTTGAACTCCACAAAATCTTGCCATTTCAAAAATAAAAACCATTTCTTTCAATGTGACATTATATGTTCCTGTCTTTTACTTTGACTGGATAATAAAATAGTCCATTTTTCCAACTGGCTATTCTCTAGTTGCTGTAATTCATAATAAGCCAGGAAAGGGGGAAAATAAAAATCAGTCGGTCCAACAGTGTTGGCTGAAGATAAACAGAATCAGATCACATTAGCTGTAATTTACAGCATTTCAACAAATGTCCCTTCCTGCCAAAGCCTGTAAGAATCAGGCCCCACTGGATTGGAAGAAGAGAGTGGGAAGAACTGCTGTTTTCTAAGCTCCACTTAGAGAATTATAGCCTCCTCAGCACTATCTGGAATGTTTTGCTCATTCATGCTTTAAAAATAAATATAAAATGTCTTTTGGACTCCTCCTTCCTGTTCCTGAAACCAAAAGCATGGATACTTCCAAACAACCATGGAGGGGACAGAGAATCTTGGTCTGCCTGAGAGGCATTGGGGGAGTCATAGAAAATCAACCCAGAATGATATACCCTGCATGGAAAGGCCACTTCTGATCCAGCTGAATGAAATAAAACTTCATTAAGCTCCACTAATGTCCCAGGCATAGTAGGCAGTGTGATGTGCTGGAAAGAATGGTGGACTTCTGATCAAGAAGGCCCAAGTTCCAATCTCTCCCCTGAAACAATGTAAGTCTATGGACAAGTCCCTTAAATCACTAAGAGCCTCAAATCACGAAGCCCATAGAAGGTTTTACATAAGCCATTAGTGCATAAACTCTCACACTAAGGAAATCCCAGGCTTTGACTTGGGCACCATGGGGAGCATGGAGAGGGATGCAACAGCAAATAACCATAACAAGGTTCCTGCCCCAAAGGCTTTAAAATCTCTTGGAGAATGGCCTAGTGTATTGAGTGCTGGATATGGAATCAGGAAGATCTGAGTTTTAATCCTGCTTTGCACACATTCTGTACAACTGGATGACTATGGGCTAATAAGCATTTATTAGAGGTTAATAGGCCTCTAACTTCTTTAAAGCTCAGGTTCTCATCTGTAAAATGAAACATATATTTCACATGATTTTTCTATGTATCAAATGAGGTAATACACAGTTCTGCAAACCTTAGAGGGTCATATCATTATTATTAAGATCATATCTTTCACATGACAATAACTGTAACTATCATCATGACACACAATTGTTGAGCTAGGGGATCATGTTTTCAAAGAACTAAAGCTGTAAGGGGCCTCAGAGGGCAGCTGGTCCATGGTTACCGATGAATACTTGAGCTATCAGCTCACAGTTGATCATTTCAGATGTCAGAGTTATCACCTATTCTCTTAAACTTACATGTAAAGAAATGAGCATGGGGAGATTATGACAGATAGCACATTTAGAGAAACAAAGAATATAAGAGTTTATTTAGCTGTATCCTTCATTTTACACTGAAGGAAAATGAGTGACTTGCCCAAGGCCACCCAGATTGTAAATAGCCATAATTTGAACCTAGGCCATTTGGCTCCATATCTAGGACACGTGCCACCATACCAACTAGCTCTTAAGGTATATGTGACCAGTATAAGAACACTACTGGATAGTCATTAGCTTTTGAGCTAGCACACACTCATTGGTGAAAGAAACTACCCTACTACAGGGTTTCTCATTGCAAATTCCAAGGTCTTCCAACTCTATTGAACCTCTGTTTGATTTTTCTACAAACAAAAATCCTAACCAGGGATAAAATGTGAGGTTCTGGCGCTATTTGCTATAATATGAAAATATAATTAGATGAGAGAAAATCATGTCAAAATCAATAAATACAACTAAGACCAATGCTTCAAAGGGCAAAATTCTGGAGAGGTGCAGGATTGGGTTGATCTACTGTAGTATTTTTTTATATTATTAATTCATGGAAAGCTGGGAAGAAAAAAAATGTTGCGTAGGTCTCACTGTATTTCACCAGATCACATTCATTTGACATATGGAATACAATAGTATAGCTCTGGAACTGAGGATATCCCATTCTTTATAATGAAGTTTAGCGCAAACTGAATGCTTCCACATCTTTCAAAATGGCAGCACCATAAAACCAAAGTGATTTGAGAGATCATTTGCTTAATATGCTTGTGCATGTGCGATAACTGAGGCCTACCTATAATGAATAGCATTAATGCTAACAACTGTGTTCATCCTTCATTGCTGAAGAAGACCATGCCATCAGAGAAACAATGACATGACTTGCACTTGACATTGTTTTGAGTGAGAGAGGGCTGTGCAGGTCACCAGCCTCACTTCTCCTCCAGAGTCATGGGTTTCCCAGTGCATCCTGGGTCATCTCCAGTCATCCTGATGAATATCTGGTCACTGGATTCGGATGGCTCTGGAGGAGAAGTGAGGCTGGTGACCTGCACAGACCTCCCTCAAAACAAAGTCAAGTCAAGTCAAATAGCATTAATGCAAACAATAATAATAAAATAAAACCCAGACTCAAGCGAATCTGGGAATCTATTGTTTGGGTATCATCTCTGTTTATTCAGATCACAACATCGCCATCCTATTCCACTCTCATGCATGTCCCCTCACAATTTCACTGCAGAGGGAAAGGAGAGGGCTCCACCCAATGTCACAGGGGCCTTCTTCATTTTCTTTTGACATCGTGAGGTGTTGCTTTCATATTATACACCTGTTATTCCTCATTCTCACCATGGGACCAACCCATCTTCACTTCAGTTCATATATTTCATATATTACTATGCTTTGCTACATTCTTCTGAGTTCTCTATGCACTATATGTGGCAGGCTGCTAATGCCTACCATGCAACTATCCTTTGCCTCTGTTGCCTGGGACACTTGTTTTTAATTTTAATTCCTTGAGGACTGTAGTGTTCCATAACTCAGAGCTGTGTGTCAGCAAATAGTTATGAAAGCAAATGATTTTTTTTAACAGTGGAATTTTGAGGGACAAACAGGTCATTCAACCACCCTGAGCTCTATTGTCCTCATTTTTAAAATGAAAGGATTCTAGCCCCATATCTGTCAAAGAAAAGGGTTGGAAGTGACAGCCTCCAAGATCCCTCCCAGCTATAGTGCTAGGACTATGGTTTTGACATCTCAGCTCCATCTGAGCTTCTGGAAGATGAAGAAATGGTACAAAGCGGGAAAACAAGGAAAGTACTTGGGTGAGACTCAGTGAACACAGGGGATCAACCAATGCATCATGGATTTCAAGCTGGAAGGGTCCTGTGAAACAAACAATTCACTTCATTGTATCCATGAGGAAACTGAAGGAGGTTAATTCCAGAGCCTGACTTACAATTTGATCTCCTATTCCTGAATTCAGATTCAACGTCTTATCTAAAATGTCATTCTACCTCCCAAGGAGGTCAATTCAAGAGGCAGTTACATGACATGGAGGATACAGTGCTGGGTCTGTACTCAGGAAGGCCTAAGTTCAAATCTGACCTCAAGCATGTATGAACTGGGTGACATGCAATAAGTCACTTTAGAGCTGTCTGCCTCAGTTTCCTCAACTGGAAAATTCAAATTAAAAATACCACCTACCTCACAGGCTTGCTGCAAAAATTAAATGAGATAATATTGGTTAATCTTTTGGAACAAAGGAGAGACTTAATAAGTGCTTGCTTTTTTCTGAGACAATATAGTTGTGAGAATGAAGAATATGTGAGAGTATGAAGTAACACCAGGTATCTAAAGAATGATAAGCCAAAAGCAGGGAGGAATTTTTGGACTTTGTTAATACCAAAGTAAATTAAAAAAATAACAACTACCTATCTATATACTTACTTTTCTATCTATTTAATATTAATGAGAATTATATTAATAGTATTAATTAGTAGTATTAATGAGAATAACTAACATATACATAAAGTTTTCCCAAGTGATTTATATATAATCTTCTTAGTTGATCTTCAAAACAATCATGAAACATGCCTACTATTTTATCCCCAATTTACAGATTACAATTGAGGGTGAGAGAGGAAGGGATCTGCTCTCCTTCACATAACGACTAAGTATCAGAGGCAGGATTTGGTTCGAGGTCTGCTTGGAGCCAAGTGTGACTCCATCAAATGATGCTGTCTCCTAGTAAGGTTAATTGACATACCCGTGCCTACCCAAGCAAGTTGGTGACACAAATGAGACTAGAACCCAGGTTGCCCCATGTTAAATCCAGTGGGCTTCCCTTTATGCTAACATCCTCCCCACCAATAATGCTGGTCTTGAGAAACACTTACTTTCTAAGCTTATCCTTTCCTGAATGTGGCTTTCCTGCTTGAGGTGAGCTTTGTTTGACTCAGAACATGTGCAGATCTTTGTAATTGCACTTTTGGTGAAGAGAGGATTCCACTGCATCTCCTTCTGAATATCCTTGATGAGCACATCTTTCCAGAAAGTCAGGAAAATGTCATGAGAAAACCCCAAGCCAAGGAACTCTCATCAACCACTCAAACATCCAAAATCTTTGTATCCAGGAGGAAAGAATTCTGGGCCAGATACTAATCAGAAAACTTGTTAATTGCTTCATGTCTCTCCCAAGAGCTGATTTGGATCTGGAGGAATTTTTTTTCTTTCTTTCTTTTTTTGCTCCCCTTTAGTCTAGAAAGACATGAGTCATTCTGTCTTGCCAAGCCCAAGTAGCCAAAAGCCAGTTAAGTAATTTAGCATGCAACAGCTCACTTAAGCTCAGAAGATGACCTCCCTTCTGCTCTCTACACAACTTACATCCTAAAATACATCTTTCATACCAAACATCATCTTTTCTCAATTCAGACAGTATAAATCAGAATATTCTTTGGTCTTCAAAAGACATGAGGTAGGTAACTACCTCCACTGGTGAAGATTCTCAACAATTTATGCCTCTTCTTTGATGCTATTTGTCCCTATGTCCTACCATATGTTCTCCACAAATAGTCTACTTAATAGAATAGATTCCGTCTGTGTACTGAGGTGGCAAAGACTGGTAGACCCACACTTTGGAAGACTTGAATTCAAATCTATAGTCAGATATTTATTGAATGTGGCCCTGGGTCACATTGAAACTTCTGCCTCAGTTTCCTCATCTGTAATATGGGGATAACAATAACATCTACCTCACAGGGTCTTTGTGAGGATCAAGTCAAATAATATTTAAAAAACCAACAACAACATTACTCAGCACAGTGTCTGGCACATGACAGGTTCCATTTCTTGCTTTCTAAGATTTGTGTAAGGATAAAAGAAGATTAGATTTGACAAGCATTTTTCAAACGTTTAAAGACTTTATAAATGTTGCTTATTATTATTATCATTAATGAGCTAAAAGTTAAAAATGACTTAGGATCAAGTCAGTGTGTGGATTTTGAGAAGAAATAATCATATCCAAGAGGGATGAATGGGAAATGCGAGAAAAATCTGCCTTTTTGCCATAGTTCCATGGCAAAGGGCCACTAGTAACAACCATGCAGTGAGAAGCCATTGAGTCTTATCGTTGAAACTCACTGGGAACCAGGCCAGACCAGCGCTGGAGGTCCCAGACAGTAAGTGAAGAAACATAGTGGGAGGAGGCAATTGAGACTTGCATTCCCTAGACATTAACGGGGGTCTCAGTTGACTAGACCCTGATCCCAAGGAAGGCTATGAGTGAAACAACATCAGAGACATACGGTACTTCCTAAAAAGAGGGGCTCCTCGGAAAGTATCAGTCTAAATGTTGCAAGGGATAGAGCACTGCACTTGGGATCAGTGAGAATTGAGCTCAAATCCTCTCTCAGACATTTGCTATCTGTTTGACCCCTGAATAAATCATGTAGCCTTACTCAGCCTCAGTTTCCTCACGTGAAAAAATGAGGATAATAATAACCGCTCCCTCCCAGGGTGGTTATGAGGAACATATAACATATGTCGAGCATTTTGCAAACCTTAAAACACTATGTAAATGATAGCTACCTAGTAATAGTAATAGTGGTAGTAGTAGTAGTGGTAGTAGTAGTAGTGGTAGTAGTAGTAGCAGTAGTAGTAGTAGTACTAATGAGTTCATTTTTATCAAAGTACTTCTTCTCCTTCCCTCCCTTCTTTTTTTCTTTTTTGCTTTGTAACAAAGGCTGTCTTTCTGGGGAGAGAGAAAAACAGTTATACTGAGAACTGAAGGTAATCAGAGGGTAAAAGATAATAATAAAAACATCTTTTTAAAAGATACAAATTCCATAGCCCAGTATTCAGCCTTCTCTCATCTGGCTCCCACTTTCCTTTTTGGCCTAATTTGACACTATTATCCTCCCCATCCTATTTTCTGGCCAGATGCCTCAGGGTCAGTCCTTCCACTGGTCATTCCCTGAGCAGTATCCGCAGATTTGCAGACCGTGCCCCATGCTGGGAAGGCTTTCACCCTTTACTGTTGCCTTAACGAGCCCTTACTTATTCAATTTTCACACCATCATCCCATCCCTACTAAAAACAATTCTTCCAGGATCCCCCCATCTGTGAGTGATCTTTGCCTCATCAGATAGCCTCATATTTACTTTTCTGGACAGATTGTTTCCCCTTGGTGGAATGTAAATTCCTAGAGAGCAGGGACTTCTAAGTATACATGCTAAGGCAGCTACATTGAGTTATGAATAGAACCCTGGGTCTGAAGTCTGGATGACCTAAGTTCAGATTCTATAGCTGAGGAGGTAAGTGACCCTTGGTGGATCAATAAATCTCTGTCTACCTCAAATTCAAATCTGTAAAATGGGAATAACAATAGAAGCCCCTCCCCAGCGTTATTGTGAGGACAAAGTGAGATATCGTAAAGTGCTTTGAGAGCCTTTCAATTACTCTGTAAATGTCATTATTATTATCATAATGTTTTATATCCCTAGCACAAAACCTTGAGTGTAGTAGACATTGATAAATGTTCGTGAAATTGAAATATTCAGTTAGATCAAAATAATACACAAATCCAGAGAGAATCTCTCGTGGACAAAGTCCATGGTGTATCTAAAGACATAACAAAAACATATCTTTTAACTTGTCAATTGGGTAGCAAAGGATATAATTGCTTCATTTAATGCAGGATGAACAGTCAAAGATTTCCAGCCCATTTCTATTTAATCATCCAATACATGACTTGGAAGTGGTCAAACCTCCCCTAAAGTATTTTTTTGAGGTCTGAGTCTCACATTTTTCAGATGATTGTTGGTTATGTCCAGGATGTGGGGAGTGAAGGACCTGAAAATCATCAAATTAATATTCATTGAATGAATTGGAGGGGTTTAGCCTGAAGAAGAGATGCTCCAGGGACATATCTTTGCTTACTTCAAATATTTCAATGGCTCTCATGTGGAAGAGGGAATGGATCAACTCTGCTTAACCCCAGTGCTAAAATCAAATGAATAGGAGGTTTAAGGAAACATTATATTAGACACAAGTCAATACAAAGGAATTCCTGACAACTAGAGACAACCAAAGATGGAATGGACTGCCTCATTCCATAGAGAGTTCTTTGTCATTCGAGGTGTACCAGCCCAGGGTGGGTGATCATTTATCAGAGATGTTGTGAGAGAGATCCATTTTTTCAGCATGGACATTACAATGACTCCTTCGGTTCTTTACAGCTCTAAGATTCTACAATTTGTAATTCTACAGCTGACCTTATTCTTCCACCTGAAGGACTTGTCATTCCTCTCCCTCCTCTCTAACACACTGTGTTATATTTGATTCTTAATGATCAACACAAACTTTATCCATGAAGTTTTCCTGATGACTTGTTCCCTGTGATCTCTCTCTTCTCCGACTCTTAGGGTCAGCACATGTTCCACGGATAAGGAACTAGAGTTAGAATGAGAAAGACCTGAATTCACACATTGCCTGAGACATTTATTCACTGTATGACCCTGGGCAAGGTATTTGGCCCATCTGGCCCTCAGTTTATTAATCTGTAAAATGAGTGGTTTAGAGTCCATGTCTTCAACCTCCACTAAGAGTCCAGACCCCACCCCCCAAAGGCATGACACATATGTGAGGTTCTTTGTAAGATGAACTGAACACAAGAGCGCCATGTCTACCTGTGAATATCGGAATCAGCCATGACAAGTGTTGTTGGTTTTCAGCTCTCAGGAGTGGTGAGGCCCCACAAATACCAGAACATCCCGACCTTAGAGTTTTAGGAATATGATGAGGATGTGAGGACACTGTGTTCTTCACAAAAGGATTACTCATTGCCTTGGGTGCCTGGGGCAGGGGCAGAGTCAGTGAGTCCATTGTGGGGGATTTGGAAGACTTGATTGTAAATGACTGTTCACTGGTTTGAACTTCCTTTAGAGGCGTAATAAGCAAACTTGAAAGAAGCTGTCAGGAGAGAAATTTCAGTAGTTATTTTTTTTCTTTTTTTTCTCTAAATAGTCCTCTGTACTTCTCAGAGAATTCTAGCAACTCTTTTGAAGTATAAAAAGGGAGTCACTGCAAAAGATTAAAAAAAAAGGTTTTTCTGTGTCAGTGTATGGCTTCCAATTAGCACTTATATTGTTCAGAAAGGGCCAAGACAAATTGTTCCCAAAGAAAATGTTTTTTAGAGCATTGGTCCCCAATCACTTTGGAGATATAACAACTTCCCACTGCTCCCCTCACTTTCAAAATCATCTGGAAATGTGAACTCTAAACCCCAGAAGATGAGCTACCATGTTGTGTTTCCCCCAAAGTATAAATCTCTGTGCCTGGGGTATATGATTGTTCAGTTTTGTTTAAAATGCATCTAGTGCATAAAACGTGCAATGAACTGTGGGAGCACCAAGGGTACAAAGGCCAAAAAAAAGGAACACTCTGCCCTCAAGGAATGTTTTTGTTACTGCTCAGTCCTTCAGTCTCCATGACCCTGTGTGCCATACTGTCAATAAGGTTTTCTTGGCAAAGATACTGGAATGGTTTGCCATTTCCTCCTCTGACTGGACTTACGTATCAGGTATGGTTGAATACCACTGAACTTTGTTGTTGAATTTGAGATATTTGGTAGTTATGAAGAGAAAGATAGGAATCAGATCATTGCCTAGTTTAATCATTTATGTGTAAGATTGAGGATCAATTGAGTCAATCGCTCAGCCCCATCCTAATTAATGTAACAAGATACTGTATAATTACCTCTATGGAATCAAGCAATCAAACGCATTAAGTTAAGTCTGAATGACTTAGCTGATCAAGTTGAGAAGGAGCAGAGTTCTTTAAGTGACTGGATGAAATAAAATGAGGCTATAGTGAAGGTATATTAGGATTACCTAAAGTTACTTGGTCACATCACACAGGATTTATAGAAAACAGCAGACCAGTTCAGATCACAGCATTCAAACATTTGATCCACCTACAGGAAGGAGCAATTCCAGCTCAGTCTCTGAGAGGGAATTAGAAGGTGACAGCAGATGAAAGCCTCTATTTCTACCTTCTCCCTTGACTAGAGGAAGACCTTGTGAACTTCAGGAGGGTAGAGGATCTAGACTTCTTCTGGGCATCCTATTAGTATTTCTAGAATAGTATCAGTGGATAACAATGCCCACACTGGGTATCTGAGAACAAAGGTGACATCGGGACCTTAGAAGAATCCCAGCAGAAAGTTATGCCATACGTGAGGGGAATTTCTTGTAATTTCACAAAAAGACAAAAACTTTTCCAATGACCATCATATATAAGTTAACCCTTTGTCCCACACCCTCTAAACTAGAGTTTAGCTTTCCCTGGCCTCTGTCTGTAATTGTGGGGCAGAGTGGCCCCAATGTGGAAAGATATTTGGTGCCAACTGTTCTTACTTATACCACCCAAGGTCAGACTGCGTCTGTCAGAGGCCAATGGGCAGAGTAAATGACAGGTTTCAAGCCTATTAGTGAGCTAGGGGGATGTCTACCCCAAGCATGTGAAGACTTATCCCAGTGGAATGGGTAGATGAGAAGAATTTATTCCAGCACTCAATGTAGGTGGCTGAAGCACACACTGTGGAGTGCTTAGAGTTTGGTCAGACATAGAAGACGCCAAGGTCATGTACTGCATCCTAGACCATCACCAGCTGTCCTGATTTTTGTCCCTCCACTGTATTTTGGTGACTCTGGAAGCGAGAGTGAAGCTGATGACTTTATTTAAACTTGCCTCACTTAAATCCAATCCATGAACAAATTAAGATATCAACCCATGATGTTTTCAGTCCTCTTTGAAACTGGAGGACAAAGAACAACAAGTTTTAAAGGCAAGACTTGAACCCATGTTTCCTAACTCCAAAATGAGTTCTCTATCTACTGTATAACACAGTGCTATCCATTACATTCTAACAGGAGAGAAAACACGTGAAGGAATGAGATCTAGAAAAGGATCTTATTGGTTGCAGTAAGTTATAAGGATCTTGAGTAAACCATAAAAAAATAATTAGTTAAAACATCTTTCTAGTAGTAAGCCCATATCAAAAGTCCTGGTTGCCTTTTATTTTGGCTTACTCTGGCACTGCCACCCACCAATACCATCTTCACCACCATGGTCAAGAGAATGACTGAAGGAGATGTTTAAAGCAATTGGTGCAAGGAAAGAATGAACCACAGGGAAGATCTATGGGTAGCAGCTGGTCCTGCTTTTCCAAACTCAGAAATAGACTCCTAAAGCTTGTCAGCAAAGAAAAACAAGTTACCCAAAGAGCAAGAGGAAGGGATGATGCTGATAAGAATTTTGCAATGCAGTAGAAAGTGGAGGTGCCAAAATAGACCAGGCTTTAAGAGCTGAAGGTGCTAGAGATAACCAACAAATTTTAGATTCTTGGTTATATCTGATGACTGTGCCATTTGAAACTATTTCCTATCAATTTTATTAAAATAAAAATCCTCAACTTTTTTTAAATTACATAGTTACTATGGCCTCTTTGTTGTTGGTTTGAGGGGATAAATCAATGAGTGAATAAAAGGGTAGGTTGACATGGAAGGGGAATTTATTCCTAAAAACTACTCAAAGATTCTTAACATTTCTTCCCATCAGATGTATTTTAGGAACACTGAGGCTCTCAGCCTCTTTGGTGGGTGTCAGAGAAGGTAACTTCTAGAATAGGGTTTATTAACCTAGTATCTGGATAGCTTTTGGAAGAATCTGTGAACTTTAATGGCAAAAAAATGCCTTATATTTCAATGTGATTGGTTTCCTCTATCATCCTATGTATTTTATTTGGTATATTTTTAAAATGACTCTATTATAAGATGACGTTCTTGGGTTTCACCAGAGGTCCATGTCAGAAAAAAAAGGTGAATTACCCTTGTTTTAGAATAAATTGTTACTTCTTCCTTCATGTCTGCTACCAGCAGATATTTGATTCCTTGTAACACAACCTGTCCCTGTAACCTTTCCTCAAACCAAGGCAATAAGCATTTTCTAAGTACTTACTATGGACCAGGCACTATGCTAAGTGGTGAAGACAAAAGAGAAATGGGGGGAGGAGGGGGTAAATAGGCCCTGCCTTCAAGGAGCTCACAATCTAAAGAGAGGAGACAACACACAACATCTGTGTAGAAATAAGGCACATATAAGAAGAAGATGCAGACAACCATCACAGGGAAGACACAACATTAGAGGATACCCAGAAATGCTTGTTGAAGATGGGATTTTAGCTGGGACTTAAAGGAAGCTAGCGAAGTCAGGAGTTTTCCAGGAATGGAGTCAGCCATTGAAAATGGCTGGATGCCCCATCACCCTAACTCATTGTGTTGAATTCCCTCCTTCCAGGCCATCTGGATTTCCATTATGGCTTCACTACAAGGAGCCAGAATTCCTTTCTTTTATATCAGAGATCTTCTTTCACAGTAAGAATTTTGCAGTTTTCCATTTCCTTTTTTCCAAGCTATAGTAGGTTCCCAAAAAGCAGTGAAACAGCAAATGTGAAAGTGTCTACCATCCCTATAAACTTTCACTGTGTAAAAAGAATAATGAACTCTCTTCAATGGTGTTTATAGCAACTTTACAGTTTGGGGGAGTCCATTGAGGAAGGGAGATTATTTGAAAGTTGTCATATATCATTACCAATTATAACCTAAGATCTGCAAGAATGACCAAGATTGCTTAATAAATATGTTTTAATAAAGCTGGATATCATTTGTATTATCTTCCTATTAATATGATGGGAGGCACCCATAGTCTGAGGACAAGCTATAGAGGGACCATAAGTACCTTCATCTTGCCTATTTGGCTTCTTTCAGTGAGACCAAGGCTGCATTAGCTTGTCTGGCTGTGACATAGCACTGCTGACTCAATATGGAGACTTGACATCCCCAGAGCCTTTGAAGACAGACTTTACAGCTCCTCCATCTTGGACTCTAAAGATGACTTTTTTAACCTAAATGTAAGATTTAACATTTATTCCTGTATAAACTTCAAATGATTCAGTTGAACCCTGTTTTCTAGCAAATGCCATCTTCATTCCTCTCAAGGCTGTAACCTGATTCATTTCCTGAGGACTTTCTTTACCAGGCCATTGAATCTTCTTCCCTCAGGAAGCTCACTCTACCCTGGGCCACTTCTTACACTGGAAGTCCTCTCTGCACCTGTTGCCTCCCCCTCCGATTGACTGCTTCCTCCATTTTAAGGAGGAAGCCCAGACCAGTCAGGTCTTTATTCCTCTCCAGGCTCTCTAAAGCTTCTCTACCTTGTCTCTGTATTAGCCACCTTCCTCTCCCCACTTCCACATTTTTTCAGGTCTCTTTAGGTATTGTCTTCCCCCTTAAAATGTAAACTCTTTGAAGCCAGGAACTTCTTTGCTTGCTTAGGTATGTGTCTTCGGTGCTTAATATAGTGCCCAATACATAGAAAAATAATTACTATGTGCTTATTAATTGATGATTATGATATGTTTTAGATTCTGACAACATCCAATATGCCAACTGTTCACCTCAGCTTTGCGTCATCTTCAAATTTCATAAGCACATCATCTCTACCTTTACACAGAGCTGATAAAATGTTAAACATCACAAAGGACAAGAATAGATTCTGTGGGCCACTTCACTAGAGATCTCTTTGAAGGAATGAATGAATGAGCACTTATTAAGAGTTTTTCATAGGTCAGGCACTGTGCCAAGACTTGGAGATACAAATAGAAGAAAGCAAGATATTCTGTGTGTTCAACAATGGTAATAGCAAAGGTTCTTAACCTGGATTGGCAGACAGCAAAGGGTTCTGAGAAGAAATTGCAGTGGGCTGTGAAAATGAATATGAAAAGTTGTTAAGTGAGATTTTGTTTCTTTTGTAATCCTCTGCATTTTAAAAGGAATTTTAATTATTGATATTAAATAAAAATATTAGAATCACTAATAACAAATAAATGACAATTGAAAACATTCACATTAAATAAAATCACTATTAAATATTATTATGAAAATTAGTCCATAAGCTTCATCATATTTTAAAAGGGGCCCATGACCAAAACCAAGAAAAAAATAATAAAGTAAAATAAAAAAACTCTGCAAGAGGGGGCAAAAACATTTACGGGGGAGTTGACATTCTATCAAGAAATATGTGTGTGTTCATCCTTTGTTCCTGAAGAAGACCATGCCATTAGAGAAACGATGACATGACTTGCACTTGACTTTGTTTTGAGTGAGGGAGGGCTGTGCAGGTCACCAGCCTCACTTCTCCTCCAGAGTCAACTGGATCCAGTAACCAGACATTCATCAGGATGACTGGAGATGACCCAGAATGAGGCAACTGGGGTTAAGTGACTTGCCCAAGGTCACACAGCTAGGGAGTGTGAAATATCTGAGGTGAGATTTGAACTCAGGTCCTCTTAACTCCTGCTCTGGTGCTCTATCCACTGCACCACCTAGCTGGTCAATCAAGAAATATAGTACTGATGTAAACGCCCAAATACCAAGTAATGTGATGTGGGGAAGCTCACTGAGAGCAAGGGATCATGAAACTTCTCAAGGGAGAACTGAACCCTAAAGGAAGTTAAGATTTCAAAAAACAGGAGGCAAGGATGACTTGCATTCTAGGTATTGGGAATAACCTGTAAAAAAAAACATAGAGAACTCATTGTTTGACAAAAATTGCTGGGAAAACTGGATAACAGTGTGGCGGAAATTAGGCATAGACCCATACCTGACACCGTACACAAGAATGAAGTCCAAATGGGTACATGATTTAGGTATAAAGATTGATACCATGAATAAACTGGAGAAGCAAGGAATAGTGTATTTATCAGATCTATGGAGAAGGGAAGAATTCTTTACTAAAGGAGAGTTAGAAAGCATTATGAAATGCAAAATGGATAACTTTGATTACATTAAACTGAGAAGTTTTTGCACAACCAAACCCAATGCAACCAAAATCCAGAGGGATGTAGTAAATTGGGAAAGAATTTTTACAGCTAAGTTCAGGGATAAAGGCCTCATTTCTAGAATATATAGAGAACTGACCCAAATGTATAATCACACAAGTCATTCCCCAATTGATAAATGGTCAAAGGATATGAACAGGCAATTTTCAGAGGAAGAAATTAAAGATATCTATAATCATATGAAAAAATGCTCTAAATCACTATTGATTAGAGAGACGCAAATCAAAACAACTCTGAGGTACCACATCACACCTATAAGATTGGCAAACATGACAGAACAAGAAAATGATAAATGCTGGAGAGGATGTGGGAGAGTTGGAACACTAATTCATTGTTGGTGGAGCTGCGAGCGCATCCAACCATTTTGGAGAGCAATTTGGAACTATGCCCAAAGGGCTACAAAAATGTGCATACCCTTTGACCCAGCAATATCGCTACTAGGACTCTATCCCCAAGAGATCATAAAAATGGGAAAGGGTCCCACATGTACAAAAATATTTATAGCAGCACTCTATGTAGTTGCCAAAAGCTGGAAGTCAAGGGGATGTCCATCAACTGGGGAATGGCTGAATAAATTATGGTATATGAATGTAATGGAGTACTATTGTGCCATAAGAAATGATGAACAAGAAAACTTCAGAGAGGCCTGGAAGGACTTATATGACCTGATGCTGAGTGAAAGGAGCAGAACCAGGAGAACTTTGTGCACAGCAACGACCACAGTGTGTGAGAGTTTTTTCTGGTAGACTTGGATTTTTGTAATAACGCAAAAACTTCTTATAAAAAAAAAAAATCCCAAAGGTGGTTCTCAAGGCAAAATGCCTTCCACACTCAGAGAAAGAAATATGGAAGTCACTCACAAAATGTAGCAGATCATGTTTGTGTATGTGTATGTGTTTGTGTATCATGTTCTGATTTGTTATACGATTTCTTTCATTTATTTTAGTCTGACTACATAGCATGACTATAGTGAAAATATACTCAATAGGAAAGTATATGTAGAATCTATACAGAATTGTATGCAGTCGTGGGGAGGGAGGGGGGTAGTGGGGGGTAGGTGGGGGGGGATAAAATCTCAATTGTATGGCAGTGATTGTTAAACATTAAAAAATAAAAAAAAAACATAGAGGTGGAAACTGGAATATCAATTTCAGGCAACAGGAAGTTGGCAAGTTTAGCTGGAAATGAATTCATGAAGGAGAGTGATGGAAAATGCGTTTGGAATTGTCGATTGGAGCCAGACGTGAAATGCCAGTTGAAGAGAGAGGAAATAGATGCTGAAGATTCTTGAAGAAGGAAACACGGTTAAATTTGAGTTTTAAGAAGGTTATTTTGACCCATGGGTTCAAGCAGAGAATGTGCATTCTCTCTCCTACATCTCATCATTGAGTTAGCCAGAAGTAATCATCACAGCTATCAAAGGATTCTCTGATCAATCTTGCCAGAGGAATAAGTGAGTCCATGGTATTCTAACTGAACCAAGAGGTAGCAAAAGAAAATGAATTCCCTTTCTCTGAGAACCATGAGAAGTTCAAGCCAAAAAGTAACCTGGATAAAGAAAATATTCTGATGAATCATTCATCTCCCATCTCTGTGCCTTTGCACCAGTTTTTCCCTATGTATGGATGCAATAGCTTCCCTTTTCACCCCTATCTCAGAGTTTGCCTGTTTTTAGTCAAAACTCAATTCAAATGCTAATTTCTCCAGAAGGTTTTTTCTGGGTCTTTAAGCACCAGCTATTTGCCCAGCATTGTGCTAGGTTCTGGTGAAACAAGAAATAAAATCTAAAGAGCCCCTGCTCTCAATGACCTTGCATTCTATCAGAAGGAAATACCTGGCCTGACATGCACATTATGGCAACAGCTTTCCTCCTTTTTTTCTCTCTTACTTCTTGAAGGCAATCGTCTCTCAGGTTTTCTGTCAGACTGAGATATTTCCATTGTCTTCAGATCAAGCTGATGGACTTGATTAACAAGTCTGTCCACATTTGAGGATACCTAGTTCTCATTGTCTCAGATTTCATCTCTGGGCACAGAACTATTCTCCTTTGACCAATCTAGTTACCCCCATCTCTAGTAATTCCAATGAGTTTCTTTTCTGCCAGCCATCCAATCAAAGTGAAAAGACCCCTGACCTGGGAGACAGGAGACCTAAATTCAAAGATGAGGTTACCTTTAAAGGTTCCTTTCAGCTTTAAATATATGATGAAATGATGCCTCAGCTCAGTACCTTTAAAGGTGTATGACCCTGGGCAGGTAACAACTTTCCTGAATCAGTTTCCTCATATATAAAATAGGTTATATGTTATATATTATAATATAAAAAATATAAAGGCTGCTCCTGATGAGCTCTAAAGTTCTATCTAGTTCTTCACATTCTCCTGTCTTGATTCTCAGTTGTGATTGATTTGAAGTGATACAAATGGCTGCTACCACTTTCCTTGTTTACAAGTTGATTCACTTGATATCTTGTTTTCCACTGGCATTAAGCAACCTTCTTTGCTCAGTGTTTCTCTATCACGTCTACACTCTCATAACTCTCCCACTTCAATACTCAATTGATTTTTGCGATGGTAAATGACCATACGATAACAGGATAATAGATTTTGAACTGGAAGAGACTTTGGAGGCTATTGAGCCCTACCCTTTCATTTTATAGATGAGGAAATTGAGATCCAGGGAAGCACAGTGATTTGCCCAAGATCAAAAAGCTAGTGCCTGAGGTAGGATTTCAATTTATTTTCCTGACTCCAAGTCTAGCATTCTATTCATTATGCCACCAAGAAAGAAGGGACCTGGGCCTTCAACAAGCACAATTGTGATCTTGAGGTAGCCCCAAAATCTTTATTTCCTACTCTTTTCCCTGGCCCCTTTCCGTTGCATGCTGGTGGTGGCCAAGTTGCCTTTCAACAATGGAAGCTTCCCTGGAGACTCTGAGAACCAGCACACTTTCTTTGGGACTCCAGCAAATGACAGGGAGGATAAGGTCAAGATTAGGAGTCTCAGACTCTTGAGACTTCTCATCCAGATTAACGATGAAGTGTCTGTGATTTTGCTTATTTAACACAAATGGGGTACAACCCTGTATTCCTGGAAAGTTGCCAACATAGTCTTTAGCTCGCTCTGAGGGCTCCCCTAAGGCGGTTGGATTTGTTCTTCTAGAAAAAGCCAGACCTTTTCCATTCCACCCATGGGACAGGGCAGCACCAATGTGCCAAGTATTTTTATCAAGGATTTATGTTCCTTGAAGGCAGGTTCTGAGTTGTCATAACAATCACAAGCCATCTGGTTTGAGAAAGGTAGCCAAGCATTTCAGGCTTTATTATTGCTGCTGGTGCTGTTCTTGGTGTTTCACAACCCTGCTCGAGCATCCCATCTTTCATGCCATTTGTTGAGTGTGACCAAGGGCTGAAGATAGAATGTGCATATACTCATCCTCCATCAAGAAGTGTCCTAGCTCCACCACTCAGAGCAGTAAACTACTGGATTTTCCCTCCCTCCAGATGGGGCTGTAATTATAATTTCACTGTCTGGGTCTAACATAAGGTGTGGAAAAGATATATTAAGTTTGCACACATGTTATTCCCTTCCCCCAACCCCTTCTGCTCCTTTCCATTTTCAAATGTAACCACCTTTGAGGGGCTGGGGAGAAAGCAAGGAGAGGGTGTGCATTTGTGTGAATCTGCGCTTGTGCGGCCCTGCTCAAATTCTCATTTTGCGAAAGTTTATGCAAGCCCAACACCTGGGTCCAGAGTTTCCTCAAGGAATCATCTGAAATCGGTGCTTTCTGCCAAAATGTCACAAAGATTTATGTGCTTTCATTTGTCCATTAAATTGAGGACAGGTGGGAGAACACTCAAGCCTGAGAAGAACTGATAGCACATTTCTATGTTTAAAAAAAATAAGATGGTGATTACAACTACTGCTGGTTTAGATAAAATAGATACAAACCTTGGAAGAGGCAAGGTCTTGGATCAGAAAAGCAATATTTCAGCAGTCCAATAATGACCTTCATGATCATGTTTCTTGCAAATAAGAGTCTTGTCTGGAATTCTGAGGTATGTTCTTCCCACCCACAGTCCAACCAGAAATGGGCCAAGCATCAGACCAAAAGCCAAACCAACAGAACCAATACAGGACACATGCCTAGAGAAAAGGCCTCAGCCCAGATGTGAGCAATGGTGTCGAGTCGTCTTATTTGGACACTTTGTAGCCGACTCAGGTACCCAGATGTAACCACTCACATTTTAATTTGCTTCTTGTTTCAAACACCTTTTCTGTGCCCAATTCATCTAAAAATTGTCATCACTTGGGATAGGTGGCTACCCTCCTCCTAGTCTGGAAATGGTGCTTAAAGGTGCCGACTCTTCACTAGGGTTGGAAATAAAATGAGGATTTGCATTTCAGAAACAGAATGTTTCTTTAAAAGTGAAGTCAAATGAATTCTGTCACAAATTTGTTCTCAATTGAGTGGACAAATGAAAGACTATAAATCTTTGGGACAGTTTGGCAGAAGGAACAGATTTCAGATGATGGCTAAGTGAGCATGCTACAAGAATGGTGGTTGCTTCACCTAGAATGAGACATGGCTGGTCCCAGAGATGACCTTTGTGGGGTCATCAAAGTTGTTTCCAAAGACACAACCATTTAGAGAATCAAATCAAACTTTAGGGTGAGATACTTGTCAAAGATCTGGAAAATTTTCAGATGTAAAGAATTCTTACTCATAGATCAAATCAATAAGCTGAAGAAAGAACACTCGATCTGGAATCAGAGGAAGTCATACAACTGTGTTGACTGTTCTGTGTTGAAATTTTGACCTCTTAACCACCATGATCCTTGTACTCTAGACTGTGTGATGCTATATAAACTTCTTCCACAGGATATAGTATCATAGATAGTTATTTGAAAGGCACTAGAAGGACACTCTCTTTCAAGTTCTTCATTTTATAGATGAAGAAACTAAAGTCTAGAAAACCAAAGAAACCTTGGCCAGGCTTACATAGGCAGCAGGTATCAGAGATGGAATTATCAATGATCAGTTATGGGGTCTGATCACATCATACCCTGCACTAGAAGTTTCTTTGGCTCCCTAAAGACCATGGGATAAAAAAAAAATCAACTCATAGGTTTTTCATAAAAGCCCTTCCAGTCTTGGTTCAGTCTGACTTTCTGTGTTGATTAGATATTATTTCTCCTCCCACTCTCTCCACTCCAACCTTAATGATCTGTTGCTGTTTCTCTTACCCAACCTCCCCATACCTGACCTCTCCCTCCTCTCCTCAGCCTCTTAGAATTCTTGGCCTGGTTCAGTTCTCTTCCCAACTGCTACCTTGGAACAGAAGGCCTTTTCTGATTTTCTGATTTCCTGAAATTATCCCTGGTGGGGGGTGGGGGGAAGGGCACTAAAATTGCTTTGCATTTGATTTCCATATACTTTGCTGATGTATCAGGAACAGCAGCAGCAGCATTGTAAGTAAATTCTAAGTTCCTTGAAGGAAAGGTCTGTTTTCACTTTTTTTGTTTCCTCAGTATCTGATACATCCTTCATGTCTCTTGAATATTCATTTAATTGAATCGATTCTGTGTGAATCTCAATCATTGCTCTGACTACTCAAATGACCTTAGATAAATCCCTGAACTTTGGGATTGAGTTTCTTCATCTCCAAAATGGGTGGGTTGGCTTTAATGACCTCTGAGATCTGTTCAAAATGTACAGGCCTATAAAATTCAGTTGACAATGAAATGCTCTCCATTTTGCAATAGTAATCATTGACTTTTGTACAGCCCTTTAAATCTCACAATATACTTTTCACTTTTAAAATTTAATTTATTCAGACAAGAACCTGGCAAGGTAAATACTACAAACATTATTACATCCATTTTTCAGATAAGAAAACCAAGTCCCTGAGAAGTTCCATGACCTGATGATGGTCATACAGATAGAAAATATCAGAGGCAGGCCAGGCCTTTCCTGACCCCACCATTCCAGAATGGCATCAGTGGAAGTGCTATCACAAGCCCACTAAGGACTTTTGCTTCTTTTCCCACATGGGTCATCCCCACCATTCTAGGCTCTCGAGCATCTCCTGCAGAGAAGCCCCAAGACACTGAGCAAGACTCCAGGCATTTGAAGAAGCCATTAGACAAATTGTGTCTGCCTCCCTCCTCAGGGGAAGCTTTTTTGATGGATGTACATCTTAGAAATAGAAGCTATAGGGTGGTAATGGTATAATTAGATAAATGCTAACTTGTAAATGTAGCAGACTAGAAGAGTTAAGAACAGACACATAACATTCTCTTCTCCAAGAAAAACAGACTCTCTTTCACTCACATTAGAGCCAGGGTAGTACTGTGGCTAGTTCTCCAGCCTTCATATTGCTATGGAACTCTTCTGTTTTATTCTAATTTCTGTTTTGCTGCTAATGAAAAGTCTAATGGAAATGTTATTGTTTGTGAGAACTATCCTACTTGTTTCATAATAAGCAAAATCTTTTTTAGGTGACATAAGATGTCTTAGTGGATAGCGAGCCTGTATTGGAGTAAGGGATCTCTGAATTCACTCATCATCGTGGCAGGTGGGATGTGAGATCTTGGACAATTCACTGAAACTCTCAAAGCTCAAAAACATTAACATTATAAATCACATCACATATATTGATTTGAATTGGTTGATGAGATTTCTTTATTGGTAGTGTCTAACCCAAATGAAAAGATAAGTCCAGAACAAAATCATTTTTATTCAATATAGTTTACACTTATGTCCTCAAAGATGGAATGTGAAATCTACGTCTTTCTTCAGTCTTCATTCCCATGTTAGACCACACGCATAGATAATTTATACATATCTCTATTTCATTCATACCAGATGCACTCTATGTCCTCCAACTTGATTATGAATATGGCTCCCTCTTGAAATGCTTTTGTATAATTTTGTATGGCAAATGTTTCTCAGGGATTACTCTCCCAGAGTCTGGCTGCTACCTGTTCCCGTTTGAACCAGGGGTATCCTTGAGGGGTTAGCGTATCTATTTTCTAATGCTATCAGCTTGGGCCTCAACCAGCTGTGTTCCCCCATGTTAGCCATTGGTGAGTGACTAACACCCAAGTTCCATATAACCACTTACTAGAAATTTGTTTTTACAAAAGGATTTTACTTAAAATTTTTAGCAAATGAAGATGGCGGAGTAGAAAGACACGCATACACTAGCTCCGAACCCACAGCCCATAAAATATCTGTAAAGAAGAACTCCCGACAAATTCTGGAGCAGCAGAAGCCACAGAACAACAGGGAAGACGAGATTTCTGTTCCAGAGAGCCCTGAAAACCTCTCGCAGGAGGTCTGTCATGCTGCAGACCCAGAGCAGAACCCAGCCCTGACTTGGTCCGTGCCAGGAGCAGCAGATCCAAGCAGGCTTCAGGGACAGAATCTTCAGTGGCCACGCGGGTCCCTCCACCCACAGGCCCCAAAGGTTGGTGAGAAGGTCTTCTCAGCTTGCTGAGAGGGGACTAGGGTGCCCCCATAACTCAGGTCCCCTCAGGAGGCAGCAGCAGAGGTGGCAGCAGACAAGGGCTCCCCAAGCAGGCAGGATTCAGGATCCATTGTTCAAGGTCTCTGCATAAACCCCCTGAGGGAACTGAGCCTGTGAGGTGGCCCTGCCCCCACCTGAACACCTGAACTTGATCTCACACTGAATAGCAGCCCCACCCCAGCCCAAAGTCCTGAGGCTGGGATGCAGCATTTGAATCTCAGACCCCAAGCACTGGCTGGGTGGATCTGGAGGCAAAGTGGGTGTGAAGAGAATATTCAGAAGTCAAGTCACTGGCTGGGAAAATGCCCAGAAAAGGAAAAAAAAATAAGACTATAGAAGGTTACTTTCTTGGTGAACAGGCATTTCCTCCCTTCCTTTCTGATGAGGAAGAACAATGCTTACCATCAGGGAAAGACACAGAAGTCAAGGCTTCTGTATCCCAGCCCACTCAATGGGCTCAGGCCATGGAAGAGCTCAAAAAGGATTTTGAAAATCAAGTTAGAGAGGTGGAGGAAAAACTGGGAAGAGCAATGAGAGACATGCAAGTAAAACATGAAAAACAAGTAAACACCCTGCTAAAGGAGACCCAAAAAAATGCTGAAGAAAATAGCACCTTGAAAAATAGGCTAACTCAATTGGCAAAAGAGGTTCAAAAAGCCAATGAGGAGAAAAATGCTTTCAAAATCAGAATTAGCCAGGAAAAGGAGGTTCAAAACCTCACTGAAGAAAATAGCTCTTTAAAAATTAGAATGGAACAGATGGAGGCCAATGACTTTATGAGAAGCCAAGAAATCACAAAACAAAACCAAAGGAATGAAAAAATGGAAGGTAATGTGAAATATCTCATTGGAAAAACAACTGACCTGGAAAATAGATCCAGGAGAGACAATTTAAAAATTATGGGACTACCTGAAAGCCATGATCAAAAAAAGAGCCTAGACATCATCTTTCATGAAATTATCAAGGAAAACTGCCCTGAGATTCTAGAACCAGAGGGCAAAATAAGTATTCAAGGAATCCACAGATCACCACCTGAAAGAGATCTAAAAAGAGAAACTCCCAGGAACATTGTGGCCAAATTTCCGAGTTCCCAGGTCAAGGAGAAAATATTGCAAGCAGCTAGAAAGAAACAATTCAAGTATTGTGGAAATACAATCCGAGTAACACAAAATCTAGCAGCCTCTACATTAAGGGATCGAAGGGCATGGAATAGGATATTCCAGAAGTCAAAGGAACTAGGACTAAAACCAAGAATCACCTACCCAGCAAAACTGAGTATAATACTTCAGGGGAAAAAAATGGTCTTTCAATGAAATTGGGGACTTTCAAGTATTCTTGATGAAAAGACCAGAGCTGTAAAGAAAATTTGACTTTCAAACACAAGAATCAAGAGAAGCATGAAAAGGTAAGCAGCAAAGAGAAGTCATAAGGGACTTACTAAAGTTGAACTGTTTGCATTCCAACATGGAAAGACAATATTTGTAACTTTTGAAACTATTCAGTACCTGGGTACTGGGTGGGATTACACACACACACATGCACATGCACATGCACACACACATAGAGACAGAGTGCACAGAGTGAATTGAAGAGGATGGGGTCATATCCTAAAAAAATGAAATCAAGCAGTGAGAAAGAAATATATTGGGAGGAGAAAGGGAGAAATGGAATGGGGCAAATTATCTCTCATAAAAGAGGCAAGCAAAAGACTTTTTAGTGGAGGGAAAAAGAGGGGAGGTGAGAGAAAAACATGAAGTTTGCTCTCATCACATTCCACTAAAGGAAGGAATAAAATACACACTTATTTTGGTATGAAAACCTATCTCACAATTCAGGAAAGTGGGGGTAAGGGAATAAGCAAGGTGGGGGGGATGATGGAAGGGAGGGCATGGGGAGGAGGGAGCAATTTGAGGTCAACACTCATGGGGAGGGACAGGATCAAAAGAGAGAATAGAAATAATGGGGGACAGGATAGGATGGAGGGAAATATAGTTAGTCTTATACAACATGACTGTTATGGAAGTCATTTGCAAAACTACACAGATTTGGCCTACATTGAATTGCTTGCCTTCCAAAGGGAAGGGGTGGGGAGGGAGGGAGGAAGAGAAGTTGGAACTCAAAGTTTTAGGGACAACTGTCGAGTACTGTTCTTGCCGCTAGGAAATAAGAAATACAGGTAAAGGGGTATAGAAAGTTATTTGGCCCTACAGGACAAAAGAGAAGATGGAGACAAGAGCAGAGAGGGATGATAGAAGAGAGAGCAGATTGGTCATAGGGGCAATTAGAATGCTGGGTGTTTGGGGGGGAGGGGACAAAAGGGGAGAAAATTTGGAACCCAAAATTATATGAAAATGAATGCTAAAAGTTAAATAAATAAATTTAAAAAAACAAATAAAAAAACAACTGGCAAAAAAATGAGTCCACACAACTCTGGGATGAGACTTAAACGTTGTTCTTTACTCCTCATTGAAACTAGGGAAGCTGCAAGATTCAGGAAGGACTCTACTGCCAAATATACAGATACTTTGCTTTCTTTACCTTTTAAGACTCAGAAGGTCATAGTCTTCAGGTTAGTCTTCTTCAACTAGAACAAAGCAATAGACACCAAGACAGACAAACATCCATGGCCCTTTCCAATAGGGTCAAACTTTGGCCTTGGCAGGGGAGGGTCCAAAGCTTCTGCCTTTAGAGCATTGTATTTCATTGGACAACATCAGATAAGGAGTCAAACCAAGAACAGTGGTCCACCAAGGAAGCCAGACTGTGAAGCCAATCAAGGCTTTGTGAAGGCACTGTCAGTTCCATGTCTTCAACTATAAGCAAAGAATCTGTTATCTTCCATGTGGTTTGCAGATCAGAACCAATTATAAAATGTCTGCACGTGTGCCAAAGTCTCTCCAATGTATTTCCATTACATGTCACCATGTTTCTCTGAGAAATGGAATCCCCATCTTCTTTGGGTAATGTACTGATTGAGCATACCTTCCATTTAGGTTCAGAAGGACTCGCTCTCTTGGCTGGTCCTCTAGAGCATGTGAATATACTTGTCAGCCTGCAGGTATCACCTCAGCAGAATGTAGGTGCCTGGAGGATATCCCCTACACCTAGCTCAGTGCTAGCACATTGTAGGGAGGCCCTTGGTAAATTAAATGAGAGTACAAGGTTCTTCAGGATAGGACCTCTGTTTTAGCTAAACTTTCTCCCGCAGGGCCTTGAAGGGTGACCTGCACATTGTAGAGATGTAATAAATGTTGAAAGAATTTAGAACGAGTATATCTTTGTATCCATAGTCCCTTATACATAATAGTTACTTAAGTTTAATTTCTTTGAATTAATAGCATTGGAAGTTCCTTGAGAACAGAACTTATGTTTTATATAAACATCATTTCCCTTGCACCTAGAACAGTACTTTGCATAAATTAGGTACTTAATCAATGTTTATTGGATTAAACCATACTTCTGTCTTGGTTCTTTATGTTAATGGCAATAGCTGATATTTACATGATATGGCAAGGTTTACAGAACATGTTCCAAAATGTTCCCATTTGAGACCCACCACAACACTGAGAGTAGACAGTGTAAGGATATGCATTTTATATAAGAAGAAAAATGCCCAAGAGTTTCAGTGACCTGAGTAGAGTGACACAACCACTTAGTGTCAGAGGTAGGACCTAGCCTAAGGACAATCTGATTACCAATCTAGGGTTCAATCCATTTAGCTTCATTGCCACCCCATGGACTTTGTGTCTCTGTCTTATGGAAGGGAACAGCTAGGAAGTGATTTTGGACTACAGGTTCATAAAGGAGGTTCAGCATGAAGTAAGCCTAGAAGGCATGCTAGATTTAAGTGGCAGGAGCTTTGAGTGCTAGGTTGAGGGGTTTGCATTTTATCTTAAAGGCACCCAGGCAGAGGCATAAGATGTTGAGAGCTGTGACTTGGTAGTTGTGTGGAGGAGAATGGAAAATCTGACTAGGAGACTGTTGCTGTAGTCCAAATGAGAGGCGATAAAGCCTAAACAAAGATGGTGTTTATATGAAAGGAGAGAAGAGGGCAAAGGAGATGGGGAAGAGTCAATGACTCCTGGGGTTTGAACTTAGATGAGCAGAAGAGTGGTGATGCTTCTTAGGAAATACATGTGAAGGAAAGGTAGCTTCGGGAGAGGGTTCTTAACCTATTTTGCGTCCTAGACACCTTGGGCAGCCTGGAGAAGCCTTTGTATGACTTTGCATGGCATCTGAGTCATATAACACGACACAGTCATTGTGTTGGCTACATTCATAATTGAAGGAAATGTTAAGTTTTAGGTAGAAGTTAGTGAAAATAAAAATGTGATTTTTTCACCAAATCAAGTTCATGATCTTCCTGAAATGTATCCACAATGCCCTTCAGAGTTAGGGTTAGAAAATGCGACACTTGATTTAGGATAAAGAAACTGTGCTAAATGTTTTACAATTATCACCCCATGACAGAATGTCAGCGAGGTGCAGTTAGATGTCCCAGTGGACACACTCTCAGGCCTGGAGTCAGAAAGACTCATATTCATGAGCTCAAATCTGGTCTCAGACACTACTTTTGTGACCCTGGGCAAGTCACTTAACCTTGTTTCCCTCAGTTTCTTCCTCTATAAAATGATCTGGAGAAGGAAATGGCAAACCACTCCAGTGTCTTTGCCAAGAAAACGCTAAATGGGGTCATGAAGAGTTGGACATCAATGGAACGCCTAAACAACAACAAAAGAATGTAAATGAGGGTGTTATTTTATTCTTTGTGTCCTTTTTCTATGTCTCTGTCTGACATTTAATAACTGCTTTAGAAATGTTTGTTTAATTGAATTAAATAGAAATTTTCTTTTAACATAAAAGATATTTATTGAAAAGCATGAGATGAATTTGAACCCACCATAGGCTCAAAGATGTTGAGTTGGAAGGCACCTCAGAGGTCCTCCAGCACAACGCTCTCATTTTCCAGATATGGATACTGAGGCCCAGAGGAGTGAAGTGACTTGTCCAGGGTCATAGAGTGAGGAAGTTACAGAGCTAGGATTCAAGCCTAGGTCCCTTGAATCCAAACACATCATTCCTTTAGTTTAGATCACTTGATTAGGCTGATAATGAGCTAATGCCCTAAATAGTAACATTGCATTAAGCTGAGAACAGCTTTTCATGTATAGCAAAAACAACTGGTTTCCTTAAGTCAAGTCCAGCCCTAGTGATGTCTCAGTGTACAAAGGTAAACCCAACATCCTTAGCATTCTGCCTTGAGCCCAGCAGCCACCGTAGCAAACTTGTCTGTCCATCTTAGGGCTGGCCTTCTTGGAAACAGTTTTAAGCTTGGCTCTAGTTTAAAGGGCCTTCTCCCACCCCACACAGCAGCTTTATCAAAGATAAGAATGATTTTGCATCCTGTGTCCTTGACCAAGCTATTCATTAAAGATAATTGGTTGGTTTCTTTAATGAGACTCATTATCTCACTCAGTTCCTCTGGGAAAGGCCCATTACTATTGCTTAATTACCTTCTAGGGTATTGAAAATGACCCAGTTCAATTGGGTTTAACTAGTAAAAGTGGCCAAATCCAATGCTGAGAGCTCAAATCCAATTTTTCCCCCACTTTTGGTCCCTCAACACATAATCATCTTTAATTTTTAGTTACACACAGAATTTTCCAAAATAAAAAAGTCATTACTTAAAATCTTATCAAGCATAGCTAAAATGAGTTAAAGCAATAAGAGGCATTTCATTATGGGTGTGGGACATTGGAATTTGGGTGAAGGACCAAAAGTTCATCCTCGTTAACACCCCAAAGGATGGTCAGTCATGACTGAGCTGGTCTCCTTAGGAGAGATATAACCTCCTCCCCCCTCTGCAAGGTTCCCGCTACTTTGCTCTGACTGCCTTAGCCAACATGAAAACTGGAAACACTTCCCCAACCTTTGTGCTTCATGCAAAGTATCTTCAGGGATGGACACATAGAACATGCTCAGAAACCTTGTGTTTGATGAGTCCTTGGAAATGATGGTCTATGCACTCAAAATGCCAGAAACAGGTGGCATCGGAAAGTAGGGAGGCTTTGGAAATAATCAGAAGGCCCTCACTATTACCCAATGTGGACAACTTTGCAGCAGGGACCTAGATACTTTTGCCAATCAGGGGATAGGAGTGGTACATTAGCTCAAAAGGGGAGGTTGAATAACCAAAGAGGAAACTGCTTCTCTGAACTGAATTTCTGAATTACCAGGCTTTACCATTCCTCTTAATAATGACTGTATCACAAACTGACTTAGTAATTCCAACAAACAATCACTCTGGGAAAGCCAGGTCAAAATACCAATTTGAGGTTTATAAGAATTTGTGCAAGAAGACAGATTACTGAATTTGACCTTAGGTGAAATCTTCTCACTTAAACAAAACAAAACAAAAACAGACTTTTGTAGATTTTGGTTCAAAGCAACAAAAATTTATCAAATGTCTACTACATTTCAAAATAATGTGTACTGCTCAGAAGGGAGCTATGATGAGTATCCACACACCTAAGTATATACACATAAAGTTATTAGACTCTATTTAAGATGGAATGATGGATGGATGGATGGATGGATAGGTGCATGGGTGAAAGGAAGGATGAAAGGAAGGAAAGAAAAAAGGAGGGATTGCGGGAAGGCATATGGGAGAGAAAGAGAGAAGGAAGGAAAGAGAGAAGAATGAAGGAAAGGAGAGAGGGAGAGAGGAAGAGTATTTACTGTTTACTATATGCCAAGCACTGTGTTGCATGCTGGGAATATAAATATAAAAATGAAGACAATTCCTGCCCTAGACACAGCATTTGGCTAGTTGAGTTAAGGGATGCAAAGATGAATAAGATGGTGGCCCCCTGACTTCAGGGAACTTCTAACCTGATGACAGAGACAACATGTACATATCTAGGTAAATAAAAATTATAAAGCAATCACAGGAAAGGAGGTCCTTAAACTTTAGCATTTCAAGGAAATCTTCACACAGAAGAACAGAGCCTTGAAGGAAATGAGGCAAGTGGGAGTATATCCTAGGCATAAAAGATGGGCTACCCAAAGGTGAAAAGATGGGGAATGAAGACTCATGTTGGACAAATAATAAAGAAAGCTAGACTGGCTGTGGCATAGATAGTGTGAAGGGAATAACATTGTAATAAAGTTGGAAAAAGTAGATTGCTGTTCAGGACCCACAGCATGCTGAGCACAGAGCTAGGCACTTGGGGAGATGGAACGTTTAACATGATCCATTCCTACATGAGTTTAGAATGTCATAGCTGGATAAGACACAGTTATGGAAACCTCATCTGTAGAAGCTTTATCATCATTCCATATACACAGAGGCCAGAGCAAGCGAAGTCACTTGCCCAAAGTCAATAGGAGTAAACGCCAGCAGCAACATTTGAACCCAACCTGTGGGCACTAGAGCCAACGAGCTCTGAGATGAGACCAAAGCCTATGGCTCTGATTTCAGACCTCATGAAGGCTTCTGGTTTTGCCTCCTAGAGAGGCGCTACTTTCATCATGAAGAAATGAAGCCTTAACATCAGGAAAGGTGTGATTTTCCTAGGTTATTATTCATCTAAGCTGTGACCTTTCCATTGGGTCTATGAAAGAAAATGCATGGGCTCTAAGGGGAGATCTAGGGAGGGAAGTAGGCATAGGCCAAAGACTGCAGACCAGACCTAGGTCCCTGGATGGGTGGCAAGGGGCAAATTGGGGAAATCAAGACTTTCTCTCCTTCCAGAATGTTGCACCTTCCAGGGATTCCCTGTACCTACCCACCCACCAAGCCCCAGAGTTAGAAGCTAGGAAATTAGAATAGAAATCTCTGAGAAAAGGCAGCTGTAAAAAGGAAAACCATAGGGCTAAGAGGGTTCCTAAACCCCTGCTTTCTGGAGGAATATCAAAAACCTTTCAGAAGAGTGAGATACTTCCTGCATCAAACACTGGGTATATAACCCTGGAGGGGTCATATTGAGGGGCCTCAGGAGACTAAGTCACAGCATAGAGCAGTGAAACCAGAGTTTAACATACACTAGCAGGAATTATTCAGACAGTGCAAGCCCAGTGGAAAGGAAGCTGCCTCTCTAGCAATGACAAGTTGCCTTCCCTTCTTGGGGTGTGTGCAGTACTTAATACCATAAGGTTGTGAACTTGTATAAGCTCCTTGAGTTAAAAGAAGAACTTGCCAAAATGTAAGGACTGAAATTTCTAGCATTCTCAAGTTCATTTTCTTTCCAGGAAGAATTCAAAGCTATTGGACAGTACTATAGAATCACATATTCAGAGCATTGGAATGGACCTCAATGGCCACCTAGTCCAAATCATACAATAAAAAAATCCTCACTATAATATATTCAACAAGTAGTTAGTTATCCAATCTTCACTCGGACACCTCTTAAGGAAAATCAAATCAACAAACATTTATTAAGCACTATGTTACAGGCACAGAGCTAAGTGCTGGAAGTATAAATACAAAGAAAATGACAGTCTGTTTCTTCAAAAAGCTTAGCTAACAATGGGAGAAGACAATACAAAAAAGGGAGTTGAAAGGCAGGGGGTGGTGGAGAATGATCTGCACAACGCAACGAGGGAAAAGTCTAGAGTCAGAACCAGAGCAGAAAGAGGAATGAAGGACAGCTGACTTGGGCTCTTACTCCAAATGAAGGTTCCAGGAAGAATTCTCCAACAGAAGGAGATGAAACCATACTCGTTTTGATTTAATTATTTTTTAATCTTGTTATTAGAAAGCTTTTCCTTACCTAAAGGTGAACTTTTATCTTTTGCATCTTTGTAGCTCCTGGTTCTGTCTTCTGGGGGCAAACAGAACAAGCCTAATCCCTACTGTGAATGACTGCCATGTAACACACAGCTATTGGGTTTTCTTGCATGTTCTTCAAGCTCAAAATCCTTAGTTTCCTCAGTATTTTCAAGTCCCTTCCCTAGCCTGTTGCCCTCTTTAGTAGACTCTCCAGTGTATTAGTGGACTTACAGTGTGATGCACAGAACAGAGCATGATACTCCAGACTGGTAAGATCTGATAAGGGCAGATTATGGAAGAGTTATTACCAACCTCCCTTTTCTTGACAGCCATCCTTAATATAGTCCAAGATCACATTCAGATTTGGGAGTTATGTTTTGGGGTTCTGTTTGGTTTGTTTATTTGTTTGTTTTGGCTGCTACATTAAGTTTCTGACTCCAGATGAACTTGCAGTCTACTGAAAAGCTCAAGATCTTTCCAGACCCACTAATGTCTAGCCTTGTCTCCTCCATCTTGTAATTCCAACACTGTTTGTACTCAAGTGTAAGAGTTGACATTTATCCCTATTGAATTTCATCTCATCAGATTCATCATATTTCTCCAGTCTGTCAAAATTCTTTGGATTCTGACATTGTTTATCATGTTCTTTCCCTCCGATATTGTTGTATTCTTCAAACTGGATGATCATGCCATCGATGCCTTCACTGAAATCACTTCTATCCCTGTTAAATAGCACAGATCCCTCCTCCCATCCTGACCCTGAACTACTAACAACTATTTTATGAGTTCAACCACCCAACTAGTACGAAATCCATCTGATTCTAAGTTCATCAAATCTGGATCTCCCCTTCTACGTGAGAAAAATATGAGGAGCTATATCAAAAGCTTTGTGAAAGTATAGGTGAACTATATCAATATCATCATTCTCATCTACTAATTTAGTCATTCTGTCAGCAAAGGAAATTCTGTTAGTCTGAAAAGAACTATTTTTGATGAATCTAGGCTGGCTTTTTGTAATCATTGCTTCCCTTTCCAGATGTTTGCTAGCCCTCCCATTAATAATCCACTCTAGATTCCCTTCCCACTCCAAGAATAAAATCAAGCTTACTGACCTATATTTTAGATTCCGTTCTCTTCCTCTCTTTGAAAATCAGAATGTTTGTCTTCCAAACTTGGAAACCTATCCCTTTTCCCATGATCCTTCAAATATAATTAACAATTATTCAGCAACTATAATTGATAGTTATTTTAATAAAAATGGAATCCTGAATGGGTCAATAGAAGGGAAAGTAGTAGAATTCACAAGAGGCAAGTAGAGAATTTTGATTGTTCTAGGTTCTTGTCATCCACTCGCCAGTTTGAATTCTTTCTGTGAGTTTAAATAAAGACTGTTCTATATCCAATATGACCTGTTACCTTCAAGTGCTTGAATTGCAGTTGGGACCCTTTAACTAATATCTGTGAATATGTAAACACAACAGAATAATCCACATTATGAAATTTCTGAGGGAAACCCAAACAGGAAGAAACTGAGGGAAAGAGTGACTTAGAAGTTGCCAAGATCAAATCTTCTCTCTCTAAACTCCTTGGTTGGGATACTAGATCACAGGTTATAAAGTTTACTCAATAATACCAGCTAACATTTATACAACTGCTTTGAGTTTTCCAAAGTACTTTACATACATTATCATTTAATCCTCATAACCACCCTGTAAGGTAAGGACCTGTATGTTCTTACCTATGATAAGTTTATAGTCCATTAAGAGGATTACACAAGCATGGAGAAGCTCTATATTATACACTATTACTGTCTCTTATGTCTTAAATTAATTCCCTCCTCATCTCTACCTTTCCAATTCTTTGTCGTCTCTGAAGTTGGCCAAGGGCCAACTTCACTGGGAAAACTCCTTTGCTTTTTTCTCAAATACCTCTCTAGCACTCCACTGGAAATCTCTATAGGACCTATTCAGGTCCTAATTTGCATTATAATTATATGTATATGCATTTATCTCCCCCAAAAGAATACAGGATATAGGAGAAAAAAGTACCCCAGAATATTGATGGAGGAGGTGCCAGCTAGTCCAATTCTTTCAGAAAGAACTATACTCAAAAAGTAAATTTAAAATGTAATGTAGGGGGGAGGAGCCAAGATGGCAGAGTAGAAAGATACACATATGTTAGCTCCGAAACCCACAGCCCATAAAATACCTGTAAAGAAGAACTCCCAACAAATTCTGGAGCAGCAGAAGCCATAGAACAACAGAGTGGAGGAGATTTCTGTTCCAGAGAGCCCTGAAAACAGACACCAAAGGTCCCTCCCACACCTGACCTGGAGCTGAGCCCAGCCCTGCATTGGCCACGCAGCACCAAGAGGAGCAGATCCAAGCAGGCTTCGGGGATGGAATCGCCAGCAGCCACGCGGGTCCCTCCACCCCCATGTGCTGAAGGTTGGTGAGAGGGTCTCTTTGGCGGGTCGAGAAGGGAGTGGGTTGTCCCCATAACTCAGGCCCCCTCGGGAGGCAGCAGTGGAGGCAGTAGCAGACAGGGGCTCCCAAAGCAGGCAGGAGCCAGGATCCATTGTTGAAGGTCTCTGCATAAACCCCCTGAGGGAACTGAGCCCCATGAGGCAGCCCTGACCCCACCTGAGCAGCTGAACTTAATCTCACACTGAATAGCAGCCCTGCCCCTGCCCAAAGCCCTGAGGCTGGGAAGCAGCATTTGAATCTCAGACCCCAAGCCTGGCTGGGCAGATCTGGAGGCGAGGTGGGGGTGGACAGGACACTCAGAAGTCAAGTCACTTAAAAAATAAGACCATGGAAGGCTATTTTCTTGGTGAACAGGTATCTCCTCCCTTCCTTTCTGATGAGGAAGAATAAGGCTTACCATCAGGGAAAGACACAGCAGTCAAGGCTTCTGTATCCCAGCCCACTCAATGGGCTCAGGCCATGAAAGAGCTCAAAAAAGATTTTGAAAATCAAGTTAGAGAGGTGGAGGAAAAACTGGGAAGAGAAATGAGAGAGATACATGAAAAGCAGGTCAACATCTTGCTAAAGGAGACCCAAAAAATGCTGAAGAAAATAACACCTTGAAAAATAGGCTAACTCAACTGCCAAAAGAGGTTCAAAAAGCCAATGAGGAGAAGAATGCTTTCAAAAGCAGAATTAGCCAAATGGAAAAGGAGGTTCAAAAGCTCACTGAAGAAAATAGCTCTTTAAAAATTAAAATGGAGCAGATGGAGGCTAATGACTTTATGAGAAAGCAAGAAATCACAAAACAAAACCAAAAGAATGAAAAAATGGAAGATAATGTGAAATATCTCATTGGAAAAACAACTGACCTGGAAAATAGATCCAGGAGAAACAATTTAAAAATTGTGGGACTACCTGTAAGCCATGATCAAAAAAAGAGCCTAGACATCATCTTGCATGAAATTATCAAGGAAATCTGCCCTGATATTCTAGAACCAGAGGGCAAAATAAATATCCAAGGAATCCACTGATCACCACCTGAAAGAGATCCAAAAAGAGAAACTCCTATGAATATTGTGGCCAAATTCCAGAGTTCCCAGGTCAAGGAGAAAATATTGCAAGCAGCTAGAAAGAAACAATTCAAGTATTGTGGAAATACAATCAGGATAACACAAGATCTAGCAGCTTCTATATTAAGGGATCAAGGGCGTGGAATAGGATATTCCAGAAGTCAAAGGAACTAGGACTAAAACCAAGAATCACCTACCCAGCAAAACTGAGTATAACACTTCAGGGGAAAAAATGGTCTTTCAATGAAATCAAGGGCTTTCAAGCATTCTTGATGAAAAGACCAGAGCTGAAAAGAAAATTTGACTTTCAAACACAAGAATGAAGAGAAGCATGAAAAGGTAACCAGCAAAGAGAAGTCATAAGGGACTTACTAAAGTTGAACTGTTTACATTCCTACATGGAAAGACAATATTTGTAACTCTTGAAACTTTTCAGTATCTGGGTAGTTGGTGGGATTACATACACACACACACACACACGTACACACACACACACATGCGTGCATGCACACACACAGAGAGACAGAAAGCACAGAGTGAATGGAATAGGATGGAATCATATCTTAAAAAAATGAAATTAAGCAGTGAGAGAGAAATATATTGGGAGGAGAAAGGGAGAAATGGAATGGGGAAAATTATCTCTCATAAAAGAGGCAGGCAAAAGACTTTTTAGTGGAGGGAAAAAGAGGGGAGGTGA